>NC_084652.1:24431349-24713849 GCF_019802595.1 Syngnathoides biaculeatus | reverse complement strand
GAAAAAACAAGGAGTGGCTCAACAGCCCAGAAACCTGTCTGATCTAGAGAAGATCTGTGTGGAGGAGTGGCCCAAAATCCCTCCTCAGATGAGACCAAAATTGAACTTTTTGGTCATATTTCCACCAACCGTGATTGGAGGAAGACAAATGATGAGTTCCATCTCAAGAACACCATCCCTCCTATGAAGCATGGGGGTGGTAGCAGCATTGTTTGGGTTGTTTTTCTGCACATGGGACAGGACGACTTCAGTGTATTAAGGAGAGAATGACCGCGGCCATGTATTGCGAGAGATCTGAAACTCTGTATTTCTCAGCGACAGCCCTGAAACCTGTCTGATCTAGTGAAGATCTGTTTGGAGGAGTGGGCCAAAATCCCCCCTGCAGTGTGTGTAAACTTGGTGAACAACTACACGAAAGGTTTGACCTATATAATTGCAAACAAAGGCTACTGTACCAAATATTAACATTTGTTTTATTTGATTTTTAAGTGGGAGAACTTGCAATATAGCAGGGTGTTCAAATGTTTTTTTTCTTCACTGTACAACTCTGTGCTGCGGGAATGTCTAAATAAGATACTAATAAAATACACCACACAAGTAAATTCTATTTAGATCGCGAGTCCAACACAGGACTCACAGAGAGCTCTGCATGGTTAAAAACAAAAGTTATGAACGTGAAAACAAAAATTCAAGTTAATACAGTAATGAGTCAACTCATACTGGAATGGCTGCCCAATTGGGGGGGGGGGGTATGAAGAATTAAAAAACTAACAGATCATGATTCCAATCTGGTCTGCAGTGATGTCTCTTCCCATCCACCATGGCCTGGGAGTCAAAAATACTGAGGCCCAGAAACTGGAATACATTACAATACAGTTTCAGCAAAAGATCATGACAGACTCCCCCTGATGGCTTACCCAATTTCAAAGGACTAAGAGAAGGAAGTTATGAATGAGGAATGGATCTATGATCCAGGCATGCTCCTCAAGACCCTCTCTGTTGACGAAGTATTGCACCCCAATGCCCTGTCTTCTGGAGTCCAACATAAACCTCAGAGTGTAAACTGCAGTCACTCACATTTGAAGAACATACGGGTGTGGTGAGTCATGCCCGCAGATAAAGTTGCGGGTGTGATTAGGGATGGAATCTCAAGACCTG
Organism: Syngnathoides biaculeatus; assembly: GCF_019802595.1. Taxonomy (NCBI): domain Eukaryota; kingdom Metazoa; phylum Chordata; class Actinopteri; order Syngnathiformes; family Syngnathidae; genus Syngnathoides; species Syngnathoides biaculeatus. Next base: position 24,712,691 of record NC_084652.1, on the reverse strand, counting down.
AAAATAATTTACGGAGTTGTTATACCCGAGTATATAGTTGTTAGCTAATACCATAATCATAATTTATTGACATTGCACTGAGACAGACATTGTTAAAGAGGTCAATAGACATTCAATTTCAAAACCAAGTATTCATTTAATCAAATCATTTTATTTCATCATGATTCTTCTTCTTTTCCTTTCGGCTTGTCCCGTTAGGGATCGCCACAGCGTGTCATCTTTTGCCATCTTAGCCTATCTCCTGCATCTTCCTCTCTAACCCCAACTGCCCTCATGTCTTCCCTCACCACATCCATAAACCTTCTCTTTGGTCTTCCTCTCGCTCTTTTGCCTGGGAGCTCCATCCTCAGCATCCTTCTACCAATATACTCACTCTCTCGCCTCTGAACATGTCCAAACCATCGAAGTCTGCTCTCTCGAATCTTGTCTCCAAAACATCCAACTTTGGCTGTCCCTCGAATGAGTTCATTTCTAATCCTATCCAACCTGGTCACTCCGAGCGAGAACCTCAACATCTTCATTTCTGCCACCTCCAGTTCGGCTTCCTGTTGTTTCTTCAGTGCCACCGTCTCTAATCCGTACATCATGGCCGGCCTCACCACTGTTTTGTAAACTTTGCCCTTCATCCTAGCAGACACTCTTCTGTCACATAACACACCAGACACCTTTCGCCAGCTGTTCCAACCTGCTTGGACCCGTTTTGTCACTTCCTTACCACACTCTCCATTGCTCTGTATTGTTGACCCCAAGTATTTGAAGTCGTCCACCCTCGCTATCTCTTCTCCCTGTAGCCTCACTCTTCCCCCTCCACTTTTCTCATTCACGCACATATATTCTGTTTTACTTCGGCTAATCTTCATTCCTCTCCTTTCCAGTGCATGTCTCCATCTTTCTAATTGTTCCTCTGCATGCTCCCTGCTTTCACTGCATATCACAATATCATCTGCGAACATCATGGTCCAAGGGGATTCCAGTCTAACCTCATCTGTCAGCCTATCCATTACCACTGCAAACAGGAAGGGACTCAGAGCTGATCCCTGATGCAGTCCCACCTCCACCTTAAATTCCTCTGTCACACCTAAGGCACACCTCACCATTGTTCTGCTGCCATCATTCATGTCCTGTACTATTTTAACATACTTCTTTGCCACACCACACTTACGCATGTAGTACCACAGTTCCTCTCTTGGTACTCTGTCATAGGCTTTCTCTAGATCTACAAAGACACAATGTAGCTCCTTCTGACCTTCTCTGTACTTTTCCACGAGCATCCTCAAGGCAAATAATGCATCTGTGGTACTCTTTCTAGGCATGAAACCATACTGTTGCTCGCAAATACTTACTTCTGTCCTGAGTCTAGCCTCCACTACTCTTTCCCATAACTTCATTGTGTGGCTCATCAATTTTATTCCTCTATAGTTCCCACAGCTCTGAACATCCCCTTTGTTGTTAAAAATGGGAACTAGAACACTTTTCCTCCATTCTTCAGGCATCTTTTCGCCCGCTTGTATTCTGTTGAATAAATTGGTCAAAAACTCCACAGCCATCTCTCCAAATTGCTTCCATACCTCTACCGGTATGTCATCAGGACCAACTGCCTTTCCATTTTTCATCCTCTGTAGTGCCTTTCTGACTTCCCCCTTAGTAATCATTTCCACTTCCTGGTCCTTCACTCTTGCCTCTTCAACTCTTCCTTCTCTCTCATTTTCTTCATTCATCAACTTCTCAAAGTATTCTTTCCATCTATTTAGCACACTACCGGCACCAGTCAACACATTTCCATCTCTATCCTTAATCACCCTAACCTTCTGCACATCCTTCCCATCTCTATCCCTCTGTATGGCCAACCTGTAGAGATCCTTTTCTCCTTCTTTCGTGTCCAACCTGGTGTACATGTCTTCATATGCCTCTTGTTTAGCCTTTGCCACCTCTACCTTTGCCCTACGTCGCATCTCGATGTACTCCTTACGCCTCTCCTCAGTCCTCTCAGTATCCCACTTCTTCTTTGCTAATCTCTTTCCTTGTATGACTCCCTGTATTATGGGGTTCCACCACCAAGTCTCCTTCTCCCCTTTCCTACCAGATGACACACCAAGTACTCTCCTGCCTGTCTCTCTGATCACCTTGGCTGTCGTCGTCCAGTCTTCTGGGAGCTCCTCCTGTCCATCGAGAGCCTGTCTCACCTCTTTCCGGAAGGCCGCACAGCATTCTTCCTTTCTCAGCTTCCACCACATGGTTCTCTGCTCTACCTTTGTCTTCTTAATCTTCCTACCCACCACCAGAATCATCCTACATACTACCATCCTATGCTGTCGAGCTACACTCTCCCCTACCACTACTTTACAGTCAGTAACCTCCTTCAGATTACATCGTCTGCACAAAATATAATCTACCTGCGTGGTTCTACCTCCGCTCTTGTAGGTCACTATATGTTCCTCCCTCTTCTGGAAATAAGTGTTCACTACAGCCATCTCCATCCTTTTTGCAAAGTCCACCACCATCTGCCCTTCAAAGTTCCTTTCCTGGATGCCGTACTTACCCATCACTTCTTCATCGCCCCTGTTTCCTTTACCAATATGTCCATTACAATCTGCACCAATCACAACTCTCTCGCTGTCTGGGATGCTCAGAACTACTTCATCTAGTTCCTTCCAGAATTTCTCTTTCAACTCTAGGTCACATCCTACCTGTGGTGCATAGCCGCTAAACACATTATACATAACACCCTCAATTTCAAATTTTAGTCTCATCACTCGATCTGATACTCTTTTCACCTCCAAGACATTCTTAGCCAGCTCTTCCTTTAAAATAACCCCTACTCCATTTCTCTTCCCATCTACTCCGTGGTAGAATAATTTAAACCCTGCTCCCAAACTTCTAGCCTTACTACCTTTCCACCTGCTCTCTTGGATGCACAGAATATCAACCTTTCTCCTAATCATCATGTCAACCAACTCCTGTGCTTTTCCTGTCATAGTCCCAACATTCAAAGTCCCTACACTCAGTTGTAGGCTCTGTGCATTCCTCTTTTTCTTCTGACGCTGGATCCGGTTTCCTCCTCTTCTTTGTCTTCGACCCACAGTAGCTGAATTTCCACCGACGCCCTGCAGGTTAGCAGTGCCGGGGGCGGGCGTTGTTAACCCGGGCCACGACCGATCCGGTATGGGATTCTTTAGATGAACGCTCATATTTGTTTGGCACAGTTTTTACGCCGGATGCCCTTCCTGACGCAACCCTCTGCATTTATCCGGGCTTGGGACCGGCCTACAGATTGTTATAATCTAGCGTAATTTACAGCGGTATCTATTGTCAATCCATTGATGAAAGATAGCAGTAGATTATATCTTCCTAAAGCATGTAGAAGGGAAAAGTTTTCAACTTCAATATAACGCAGTACCACCGGGGAAAATGACCATCCACATTTAGATATATGAACAGACTAGTCTAACTTTAGAACTTAGATCAGGTCAAAGTAAATCACAATCTCATACTTATACTTAGATATTGAAACATTACCTGTGTTATATCCAGAAATGTTTTCAGTGTAACTGAATTTCCTTTGACATGGCTCATGATGTTGATGACTGCCGACGTAAATGCGCTTGCAGTACGTGAAGCAGCTTGCAACATGTGTTTTTGGCATCACTTCGGAACATTCTCAATACGGTTAACTTGCATTTCCTGTTTCCGGGTGAATACTGATTGTTTCGGATCAGGCTCCTTTTGTTGTCAAAGTTTATGAAATAAACACATAAATTAATGTCAAGACCAATGTTCCCTCTAATTTTTGACATGTCTGAGCAAACACACTAAGCCCGCTAGCGCCCCTTTGACCACTGTGAGCATCATCAGATGTATGCACTGTGGTCAGATCAGTGGCATCCATTGAAGTGACATGGCTCATTCAAAGATTCAGATTACAGGATTTACATTACAATCAGAACATTTTTCAGAACAATTTCGTGTTTTTGCAAACTTACAATGAAAATGTCAACAAACAAAAAAATACAATGCTAACTAAACCAAGCCAACTATGAACTATAAATTTGAAAGGTTGCTTGCAACTTTGTTTCTTTTTTTTTTTTTTAACCCTCAATGATATCCTTGTCTGTTTTTCTTGGTGTAAAACTGAATTATTGCTAGGGGAATATATTTAGCAATGCATGTTGAAAGCTGAATGATGCTCCCAAACAGTTTTAAGGTTAATGTTATGTTGCCTATATTTAAAATACAAAATTAGCTATTTATGCACTGTATTCTCTTTGCTTTCATCCTCGATCAGGGTGTGCCAAGGTGGAATTTTAACATTATACACCATCTCATCCTGCACTTTCTCCTTTGGCTTCAAACCAGACCTTTTTTTACTCAAACTAGAGAAAATCTTGTCCAGTTTCGCCACTTTTTTTTTCTAGTATTCACATACCCCGACATTCATTAAAGGAACAGCACTTCTTTTTTTTTACTTTTACCATTATTATCGAGAGTAAAACACAAGCAGCATGTCTAACTCTGCTTTCCATTGCCCAGACTGTGTGGGTGAACGGTATTTCTAATTATGAGTGTACCCCTTTATGAGTCGAAGGGGGGCTGAGTCAGGTAAACTAGCAGGAGACGATGTGCTTCCGTGTTAAACAAACTAACCATAGTCAGGCTGTGGTTCACTGCGCTGGATTGGTTTTCATGTGCACTGAGAATGTCTATGTATTTCTACTCGTAACAAATTTTATGTGCGTGATTTTTTTCGTGGTCGACTGTGCAGATTTGCGAGTGCGATGGCACCCCACCCGTCAAATCACAGTGATTGAAACTGGCTGGCTATCAATCATACTTGGTAGAGGAAAAGGCACTAATTGAGATCACATTAGACTGACTCTGACAGGTTAAGTAGCGATACAAGGAACACTGGGTGGAACACGAGGGATGGTCGTATTAGGAATTGAACAACTGCAGGACTGATGATGGACACAAACAGGAATGGTGCAGTGAATCTAAGAGCCATCTTCTATGAAAAACCATCCAGGTGCATGTCCCGTGTCGAAAGTCACACCTTCTGACCAGGACAGTCCTCGGGAGCAGGAATCCGATGACAGTCTTGTAACTCAAGCTACAATAGACGACTGGGCACAGTGTGTATCCCATCAAATACGACGGGGGTCACAAAGATGAAGTTGGACAGAGGCAACAGATGCATCATTCTCCTGCAAAGGAAACTCTGAGGGTTGGTATCCATACATTCGTAAACTGTGTAGCTGCAAGTAGATCAGCAATTAGCTGATCTAGTGAGTGTGTTGTGAGAATACTCCAACTAAAGCGAGGTGGGAGTACCATGCAGAAGGGTGTTCATGGCACATGTAGTCGACACTGTTGCCAAATGATGAGAGAAGACCAGTGATAAAATACAGGACAATTTTGGATAAGAGGAAGGATGAAATGGGAAGGGGATGCAGTAAACCACGTGGATGGTTTGTTGCAGGCACAGACAAAGCAGGTGGCAACAAATTCCTGAATGTCCTTCCCAAAGCCTGTGCTACCAGAACCTTTGACCAGTGAGGAATTTAGTGACGTTATTGCCCACATTGAAAGGCACCTTTTGAACCCACCTGATCCTGAACCGGGCATCCAGCTTGCTAGCATGGGCAGTCGGTGAGAATGAAGTCAAATAGGTGAGAAACAGGGACAACATGCCTGACATGGATTAAGTCTTTTGCCCAAGCGACCAGCAAATCCACTCTTGCAACATGAAAACAATGGCCGGCACCTCCCTATTATCAACTTCATACTTACCTTTTGCAGAACTGTTTTCTCTGAGTGATATTTAATTATTTGAAACATTGGAGGCTGTAGAGCCTTGCCCTCACAGTTCTGAAGACCGGGGTTCAAATCCCAGCCCCCACTGTGTGCAGTTTGCATCTTCTCCCCGGGCACTCCAGTTTCCTCACACATCACAAAAAACATGCATTAATTGGACACTCTGAATTGCGATTGTGAATGCGATTGTTGTCTTTCTATGTCACCTGTGATCGGCTGGCAACCATTCAGGGTGTACCCTTCCTCCTGCCCGATGACAGCTGGGATTGGCTCCAGTACTCCCGCAACCCTCGTGAGGATAAGCAGCTAAGAAAATGGATCGATGGATGGATTTGAAACCTTTGTGTGTGATAGATGTGCAAAAAAAAAAACAAACTGAAATTTCAACAGGATGAATACTTTTTCATGGCGCTGTGTGTGCGTTACATTTTCATAAAATCATTATTTAAGAAAGCCTCATCACAAACACATGGTGTTTGCAGACTCAGTTCTTCATTCATTTGCTCAATTATGTATTAATTGCGTAACAAATGCATCTAAAATGTTTGGAAAGAGTTACTATCGATGACAATGTAGTTTTTGTAGCGTGCATAGTGGCATTGTGAAGGAGAATCATTTCAATACTGTATTTTGGAATTTGTGTCTGTATGGGGAGTTCATAAAACAAGGAAAGTCGATAGAATCCTAAATATTTGGCTTATCAATGTAAAAAGGTTGAAGTTGTCATAAGAAGAGATGTCTACGGAAATTTGGGTGGTGACAGTTTTGGACATTTAGATACAGTAGCTTTCTGTATCTGATTGCTTATGTTCTTGAGGCTTACAAAATGTCGCACTCGCCCACAGTTTTTGAATCATTTTAACTGATGGCACCCTGCTAAAATTGGGATTTTTCAGCATATTAATAACTATTATTATTCATTTATTAACATTATTTTGGGGTGCTGGCTTTTGTTCATATGAGAGATTTATTTATCACAGAAGAACTGTCCTTGGGACTGAACTGAACTCTCTCTCTCTCTCTCTCTCTCTCTCTCTCTCTCTCTCTCTCTCTCTCTCTCTCTCTCACACACACACACACAAGCACACACACACATACAGTGATCCGTTTAGTACTTCTTACATAGGGCTTCCCTTTTCTCGCAGTAATTCTGTGGAGGTTTCCTTTATGTTTCTCACCTTGAGGGAAATCTTCTTTCATGTCTCTGCCTGCGTTGTTGCTCAAGCTTGCCTTAACTTTATGGCCAAAATGTTAATCTTTGACAGAATCTCTTGTGGGGTTCATCTGTGTATTTTTCATCGATCTCTTCTACCGGTATGTTATTGAAAATCTGAGATAACTAGGTGGTTCCTATGGTGGGACCTCCTGGAAGAAGTGAAGTCCGACTTGAGTTATTCGGCAAAATCAATAGAGGTAGGCTCTTCTGGATTTCTTCGATTTAAGACACCTTTTCATTTAAACAAATTATTTTTTATACAGTATTAGTAAGCTTTGAAAAGTGCAGTTTGGTGAAATATTCTACAAATTGAAAATGTTTTTGAATTATCCTGTCTGTTTGCTTCATGCTTTTTTTAATTTTGAGGTCCAGTACTCAGAGGCATAATCTCAAGATGTCAGTCTGCCTAATCTTCTGATGTCGAATTGGAAATGAATGCTCCTACTTTAGACTTTAATTCTAGACTCTAAACAACTTGCTTCCGGTTTGGAAATTTTTTTAATGTAAGGGAAATTGTTTGGACGTTAAAAATCTTTATTAGCTTTGTCTTGGATAAATTTACTATCAGCTAACTGTATATACGATAACAGGTGGATAGTTGTGTCTACTGGAGACATTTGAGCTTGCAGTAAATTCTAAAATAATTATAATCGATAATGAATATTAGCAATTATGTATTTAAGATGCCTGAAAAGGAAAATATATAAATATATAACTACTTGTTTTCCATATGGATATACTTGATCGGTTTTATAGTATTATGATTCAAATGTAGTTTTATTCATTTATTTCAATGAGATGTTTTTGTTTGTTTTTTGAAAAAAGAAACGGTCCTACTGTCCTGACTACCGTACTGGCAGGAAGACTTATTTCATGATCTCTCATTACACGGAGGCTTTACATCAATATCCTCAATTATATTTAACCCTGAAAAGACAAAAGAAATTTTTCCATTCTTTTCCTTTGTTAAAGTGATTATTGAAAATAAAAAGGCATGTTCAACTGAAATATAAAACTCAAAAAAAATAATTTTGAATTCACGATGACAGATATTTGTTGTCACTTGAAATTATTTGGGATTGGGCAACAGAATAGTGTTTATACAAATTCATATTTGGTGACATTGTGGTTTCGGAGGGTGACTTAGTCACGTGTCCTATTAGTGTCCCAATAGAAGATAGACAGACTATAATTAACTTGGGCAGACTTGAGCTAGGGCAGACGATGCCTAATGTCCCCACTTGGATTTATGCCTCGGCGTTATACAATCAGATGAAGATTCCGCTGTCAAATGATGTCGAATGGCAGAATAAGGCATCCACGAAATTGTTTTCCCAGGAAAAGCATATACAGTAATTCCAGAAAATGATTGTGGTTTTCCCATTTTGACGTGTTGAAATAGTCTTGTGTGTAATTGCTATCGTTCAAATGTAAAGTATTGCACATACGTCTTGGGCATCATTTGATCAGTTATTTTAGCAATTATATAATGACCACTGATCAATTACTAGAATGTCACACAGTAGAGCGCAGACTTCTCCCAAGGTCAAAGGTTGTGTTTGTTTTTCCCTCTGTGTGGTAATTAGCTACTTAGGCACTTCCTGGTTCAAAGAGGATGACAAACTGACAATCTAATCTAGGGTTTATTGTTTCCATTGATGCCAAGGTGACTCAAAAGGTGGGAGAAAAAAAAATCCTATATCAGCATTTTTTATGCAAATCTTCACCAAACTGAATGGGTTCTTAGCCAGCATCCCACCTACACACAGTTTTGTGAAAATGGGTTTTGTATTTGCAAAATCCAGCTACCTGCTTAATGCACGAGTGTGGTCAGTCGTGCCCGTGATATAAATTCACAGGTGTGGTCCACTAGTCATGCCCGCAGATATAAAGTTGCAGGTGTGTGTTCTGTTTGTAATTAGAAGTGTACCACTTTAAGAGCAGAGGAGGGCGGTGTCAGATAAACTAGGAAGTAGAAGTAGGCCGAGCAGCAGCTCGTTGTAGAGACCGTGAAGAAAGAAGAAGAAAGAAAAAAAAAAAAAGACGTCAGGTTGTGGTTTACTGCGCTGGATTGTTTTCATGTGTGCTGAGTGTGTGACAAGTGCGCAATAGCGCAGTGGCACAGCTTAGAGGGAACATTGTTCAAGACTACACAAAATAAGCGACGTCTTTCAATAACTATATATTTCTACTCATAACAAATGTTACGTGCATGATTTTTTGTGCTCGACTGTGCAGATTTGCGAGTGCGATGGCGCGTAGGCGCATATGCGCCCGTCAAATCACAGTGACTGTAACTGTATTTGTTCTACTATTTAAGTATTTAAGTCAAAATAACTGCTGTGAGAAAAAAATTTGAATCAGCAACTGGTGAAACACCTTTGGAACTTATTAGGGTTAGAATTAAATTTCATGCACAAAGTATCTGAAATCATGTAATCATATTGCATTGCGTTCTGACCGGCAAATTTCCTTTTCTCCTGTAGCCATGGACCTAACTCAAAGTTCTACTATCTGAAAAGAGCTGGGTGAGCTTTGTGGGCCCGAGCCATTTTGTGCCCACCAGCCACCATAAAATTACTTGAACCAGGAAACCTCACATCTATTAGTAGAGTTCACCCAGCACAAACATGGCAGACAAGGTGCTCTACAGTACACCAAAAGCCACCAATCAGCCCACAGTGGTTCCAGTACTCCCCCCTGAACCCATCGACATCATCCGCGTCAAGGCACGATCTCGGCGAGTCAGGCTCAACGTTGGAGGTCTAATGCATGAAGTTTTATGGCGAACGCTGGACCGCCTACCCAGAACCCGTCTGGGACGGCTTAGAGACTGCAACACCAACGAGTCATTGCTGGAGGTCTGCGATGACTACAGCCTCACTGAAAATGAATATTTCTTCGACCGCCATCCTGTTGCCTTCTCTTCTATTCTCAACTTCTACAGAACTGGGAAACTGCACATGATGGAGGAAATGTGCGCCCTGTCTTTTGGCCAGGAGCTCGACTATTGGGGCATCGATGAGATCTACCTGGAGTCATGCTGCCAGGCACGGTACCACCAGAAGAAAGAACAGATGAATGAGGAGCTAAGGAGGGAGGCAGAGACTCTGAGAGACAAGGAAGGGGAGGAGGAGGAGGAACTGGGCTGCTGTCCTGACCAGAGGCAGAAACTCTGGGATCTCCTGGAGAAACCCAGCTCATCTGTGGCAGCAAAGGTAAGAGCAGCACTCAGAATCAAAATCAAAACCATCTTTATTCTCTCCAAGTATGCCAGAAACCCATAAGGAATTTGTCTTCGGTATTTGGAGCCACTCATGTACAACATACATGACGACAAGAGACAAGACGGTCAATTGAGACGTAAAGACATTGCAGTAACAGTCACGGAGCAATAAGGGTTGCTAATCTGGTAACGATGTAATTTATTAACTTATTTTTCATTCTCATTATAACCACCATTAAAGGACAATTCTAATAAAAATATTTCAAACATTTATTAGCTAATTTTGTCACAAGTAGTAGGCAATATATTCTATATGCTCTAATAATGGGAGAAGTGATAACATTTTAACATTCAATTTACAGTATAGCTTTTTTTATTATTAACCAAACATTTCTTGGCTTGGCTTTCAAGGTTTGGATTTTTTGGGGAGATGGGGCCTTAATAAATTCAAGTGTAATTTGATAACTGCATTTTTTATTTTCTTGGGTTGCCTCTGAGTGATATTCAAATTTGTTTGATGATTTGAAACCTTTGTGTGTGACAGATGTGGAAAAAAATCAGGAAAGGGGAAATACTTGAAAATTCTGTTTGATAATATTTTAATTAATTAATGATAGATATTAATAAAATTATGGAAAATAAATAGAAGGCCGCACGGTTGTTCAGCTGGTACAGCTGGTAAAGCGTTGGCCTCATAGTTCTGAGGACCAGGGTTTGATCCCCCCCACCTGTGTGGAGTTTGCATGTTCTCCCCGTGCCTGCGTGGGTTTTCTCCGGGGACTCCCACATCCCAAAAACAAGCTAAATTAATTGGAAACTCTAAATTGCCCCGAGATGTGATCGTGAGTGCGGCTGTTTGTCTCTATGTGCCCTGCAATTGGCTGGCAACCAGTTCAGGGTGTACCCTGCCTCCTGCCCGTTGACCGCTGGGATAAGCTCCAGTACTCCCCGCGACCCTTGTGAGGATAAGCGGCAAAGAAAATGGATGGATGGAAAATAAATAGATTGGCTGGCAACCAGTTTAGGGTGTTCCCTGTCTCCTTCCTGATGATAGCAGAGAAGCTCCAGCACTCCCGTGACCCTTGTGAGGATAAGTGGCTCAGGCAATTGCTAAAATAAATACAAAATAGGTTGGGGTTAAGTAAGATAAAATAATGAGAATAATTAATAATTTCTCTTAACTAATTCTCTTGGCATTCATTGTGAAAAGGATTCCTCAATTAATTTCATAAATTGCTCATGTTTTTACTCACTTTTACGCTAAACAATAACAAGAGTATAATTATTGCCAGTTAGATATTGTGGAAAAAGTTCAAAATCATGTAAAAATTGCCAACATACAACACATTTGGAGGCGAACATAATAGTGCTGGATGACATAAAATTGTGTTGGCCTCAATGCACACATACTGTTCATAATATGATATTAATGGACACCAGATTAATGTTTCTTTACATTCTGTTGTTAAAATGTGCTCATAGTAAAATTATCAATGCCTCCAATGAGGGGAAGGTCATGTGCCAGGACAGTTTGAGTCCCAATGTGGCCAAAATGTGAAAAAAAAGGTAACAAGTTGGGAGAGAAATGTAAAAATTTCAGAACTCTCAATAAAATGTTTATTCATCCATCCATCCATTTTCTTTGCCGCTTCTCCTCACGAGGGTTGCGGGGAGTGCTGAAGCCTATCCAGCTGTCAATGGGCAGAAGGCGGGGTACACTCTGAACTGGTTGCCAGTCAATCGCAGGGCACATAGAGTCTAACAGCCGCACTCACAATCACACCTAGGAGCAATTCAGAGTGTCCAATTAATGTAAAATGTTTATTCATCAGGGGATAACTAGAAAGCTTTTTCTAGATGCATTTTAAATTGTGTTGTCAAAACGATCCCACTTCATATGGAATTGCCAAAGTTAAGAAACTCGCTATGGATAGTGTAAACTGCACACAATACACAAAGTACATTACAGGACTATAAAAAGAAAAAGTATGCCATGTGGCCACGTTGTTGTTTAGACATGAGATGTTCAATTTGAGCTTTTTCACTGAAATGGTGATGATGATGGTGATATTTTCTAAAGATTACACTCGGAGACCTGTTTTCTCAGACGTAATTTTTGTGCAAACAATGTCAAAGAAATAAATCACCAAAATAACATTCATCATTATTGTTTTCATTCAAAATTATTTTGTTATCAGCATCTCAGCTCAGTGTGGCCATCAATCTGAAAAAATTGGAGTGAAGCAACAACCTAACAGGAGTACAATTTTTTTATTTGACTAAAGTTTAAACTGCTTGTTATAGAAGGTATGAAATAATACATACATGTTTTGCAACAAACTTGATCAATTCTAAATATAACAGAGATCTATGTGACTATTTGAGAACTGTGCTCTTAGGCCACCATGCAATGACACTGCCTGTGTCACTCAGCTCGGAGCCAATAAGAGAGCCTCCTTCATGTAGAAAAGAGTACCGCTGATTAGACAAGTGTTAAGTGGAATACACACAAGTCATTGTTTTAAGCAATACTGTATTAATCGCAAATTTTCCCCATGACCAAGATTAAATCCATGCACATAATCTTATCGTAGCTTGATTGGATTTGTCAACATTTTTCTTTTTCAATATTTTAACAAATAATTTCTTAGCAAACTTCATTTTTGTTTCATCCCGTTAAGGGTTGCTTATGCAAGTCACTTGCATGCATTTTCAATTTTTTTACACCAGATTCCTTTCCCGATTTAGCATCGTGATATATAAACAGCGGCATGGTGGATCAGCTGGTACAGCGTTGGCCTCACAGTTCTGAGGTCCCGGGTTCAATCCCGGAGCCGCCTGTGTGGAGTTTGCATGTTCTCCCTGTGCCTGCATGGGTTTCGTTCGGGTACTCTGGTTTCCTCCCACATTACAAAAACATGCAACATTAATTGGACACTCTAAATTGCCCATAGGTGTGATTGTGTGTGCGGCTGTTTGTCTCTATGTGCCCTGCGATTGGCTGGCAACTAGTTCAGGGTGTACCCCACCTCCTGCCCGTTGAGACCTGGTATAGGCTCCGGCACTCCCTGCAACCCTCATGAGGATAAGCGGTGAAGAAAATGGATAGATGCATATATAAACACACACATGCATGGTTTAGAATAGTTCATAATCTCCTCTATTTTTTTAACAGGATGCTTATTGCTATCACCTTAATTGAGAACAGGCGGGACAGTATATACAGTTCCTGCATTTTAAAATAATTTTCACCGGTTTCAAGAAAAAAATGTTGAAATTACAAAAAATTCAAATTGTTTTTTTTCAAATTTATTCTAATATTAAGATTTTTTTAAAGAGTGTGTACAATGCAATCAGCGTAATACACGAATAATACAGTGACATACTGTTAATTGTGTGTGTGCATGTTGGTGGAGAGGGAGCCAATTGGTCGATGCTTGTGATCTTGAGGTCTATCCAAGCCGTGTGGTCAACTGTCTAAGCCAAGCTACAAATATGAAAATAAAACAAGCAATATTTTATTAAAGTGATGTAGCACCAGAAACATGCTGCCGGAGACAAATTCCTTGTGTGTTGTTGCATGCTTTGCCATTAAATCCGATTCTGATTCTGACTCTGATGTTATGACAGCCATTAATTAACCCTAAAATATTCCAGAGCTTAGATAAGCAAGCGAGGACTAACACTTGTCAATTTAAAATTGTATACTAATGAACATATTCACTGAACTTTATAAAAGATAAGTTTCTTTCAGCTTGTCCCCTTAGGGTTCACCACAGCGTGACATCTCAGATGAACTGTCATATTTGTTTGGCACAGTTTTTATGCCAGATGCCCTTCCTTACACAACCCCTCTTGGGCAGTAGAGGCCCGAGTGAGATATGAACTCACGACCTCTGGTTTACCAAACCAATGCTCTAACCATTGAACTATGGGGCCTCTACTAACCCCTAACCCTATGAAAGATGGTGCCTAAAAATAGTGGCAGGAGATGACAAAATTATCTCGAGCAAAGCTAATTTATTTGTAGAGCGCCTTTCATACACAAGGTTACTCAATGTGCTTTACATGATCAAATGCATTTAAATATAAAGAAATAAAACATTTTGAACAGAAAGAAAAACATTTTTTAATGAAATTAAAAGTACAATTAAAAATAGTGTACCATGCAGGAAATATCATTGAAAAGAGGAAATACTCTAAAAAGCATGACAGAGTTTTTAACCTGGATTTAAAAACATTCACACTTGGGGCTGACATACCTTCTGTTGGCAACTTATTACATTTATTTACAGCATAATAGCTAAATAATGCTTCACCATGTTTGCTTTGGACTTCGTGCTCCATTATTTCACCTGAGTCTGTCGATCTCAGAGCCCTACTAGGTTTACACTTCATTCACATTTCTTTCATGTATTTAGGACCTCAATCCATGTCCATGTACACAGTCCAAGCCGCTTATCCTCACAAAAGATGGCCTCACAAAGAGGTCCGAGCATCCATCCATTTACTGAGTAGCATATCCTCTCCAGGGTCATGGGAGTACTGGAACCTATAAAAGCAAACATTGGACGAAAGCTGGACTACATTCTGAACTGGTCGCCACTCAGTTGCATGGCCATTTAGTGATTTATAGACCAGCAACAGAACTTTAAAATCGATTCTAAAGCTGACTAGAAGCCAGTGTAAAGACTTGAGAATTGGAGTGACATGTTCTTATCTGGGTGGTACGGAGACGTAACTGGTTAGAGCGTCTACCTCACAGTTCTGAGAACTGGAGTTCAAACCCCGGCCCCAGCTGTGTTAAGTTTGCATGTTCTCCCCATGCCTGCATGGGTTTTCTTCGGGCGCTGGGGTTTCCCCCCGCACAGCCAAAACACCCTCCCCTCTTCCTGCCTGAGGATAGCTGGGATGGGCTCCCGCGACCTTTGTGGGGATAAGCGGCTCAGTAAATGATGGATCCATGCTCTAACCTTTTTGGTCTGGTCAGAACCCAAGTTGCAGAATTCTGAATGACCTGCAGCTGTTCAATGCTCTTTTGGGGGAGTCCAGTCAGAAGATGATTACAGTACATATACATACAGTGACACCACTATTTGGGAAATAATCCGTTTAGTACGTCGTTTTGTAATGTGAATTTTTCATAGGTTAAAGCACATTTTACATGTAAATAGCCTAATCCATTCCAAGAGACGTGTGAGTGACAAGCAAAAGGCATCGTAGGAGATGGAGGAGGAGCAAATGTTTGACAGCTGAGAGAAAACATACGTACATACGTACGCACGCACACAACTTAATTGTAATAGGTTTCTTGGGGCCCGCGATGAAGAATGAAGAAAAATCTCACAAAAAAGTTGTACTTTTCCAATGTGAGCTCGCTTGGGACGGTGCGTGCTAGCGCTAGCGTGATTCGGTGACAGTCAAGTGTCCAAGGGAAAGTAAAAGCATCATGGGTAAAGTTTGACTTTCCTCCAAGCCAATGGGATGACAGGAAGATGCTATGGCTATAGCCAATGGGAGAGCAGGTTTATCATGCCACACAAACCAAGATACAGGATATTTACGTTTGGTGGAATTTGGGGGCTGCGAATCCAGTGCCTATTTTTTCCTTTTGTATCCTGAATTTTCCTTTGCAACGAGAGAATGTTTTTCCGAGGAGGCGTTTTGTAACATGAATTATTCGTTATTAGAGTCATTTGTAAGTAGAGGTACCACTGTAAAAGCATGGATAAGCTTCTCCTGGTCTGGTTGACACATGCAAGCCTTCACACTGGATATGTTCTTTCGATGATAAAAGGCTGTTTTAGGAATTGATTTGATATGACTGTTGAAATTCAGGTCGGAATCTATCAGAACACCAGGTTTATGGACCTGGTCCAGGCATTTAATATTAATTCTAATTATTTATTAACACCAATCCTCTTTTCTTTATTGCCAAAAGCAATTATCTCAATTGCATTGTGGTTTAGTTGAGGAACATTTTGGCTCATCCAGTTATCTGTTTTAGATGGTAAAAATAATATTACATTATACAGTATAACAGCACTGTATGCAAAATGTGATGATTGAGTTAATTGTGACATTTAGGGACTGTGATATGTTGGTTCTTAGACAATCCATTCAGTTTTTCCACATAAATGGGCAGTGGATATTTATTTACCATAAGACTATAAGAAACGCACAGATGTTGAACAAATTTGATTGGATACTTTTCTATTAAATTTTATATGCTGTTAAGTTACACCTGTAACAATTAACATTTTACATAAGATTTCAGAAGTAACCTAGAAGATACATTATTTGTAAAGAGTGCTTTTTTTTAAATAATGTGTAATTTCTAGCAGCACGATGCTGCAGCTGTAGAGCATTGGCTTCACAGCAATGAGGACCGGGGTTCAAATTCTGGCCCCACCTTTGTGGAGTTTGCATGTTCTCATTGTGCCTGTGTGGATTTTCTCCAGGCACTCTGGTTTCCTCCTACTTCCTAAAACATTAATTAGACACTCTATAAGGCCCCTCAGTGTGATTGAGAGTGCAAGTGTTGTCTGTCTGTGTGTACCCTGCGATTGGCTGGCAACCAGTTCAGGATGTACCCTGCCTCCTGCCCGTTGATAGCTGGGATAGGCTCCAGCACTCCTGCGACCCTTCTGAGGACTAGCAGCTCAGAAATGGATGGACGTGTAATTTCCTGAATTTAGGTAGAAGGATTTGTTATACGGTGCAACAGTGGGCAACTGGTTAGAGTGTTTGCCTCACAGTTCTAAGGACTGGGGTTCAAATGCCGTGCCTAATTGTGGGAAGTTTCCAAGTTCACCCCCCGGGTGGATTTTTTCAAGCAATCCGGTCTCCTCCCACATCCCAAAAACATCCCTAATAGATTAATTGAAGACTCTAAATTCCCCAAAGGTGTGAATGTGAGTGCGAATGATTTCTTTGTTTATATGTGTTCTGTGATTGACTTACAACCATTTTAGGGAGTTCTGGCCTGCCTACTGCTAAAATATAGCTGGGAAATGCTCCACCACTCCCACGATCCTTGTGAGGATAAGTGGCTCAGATGGGTGGATGGATTCATGGATTCATTCATGGATTCATTATTCATCATGTGTCATTCAAGTATATATAGAGGCTAGTGCTCATATACAAGTTATGTGCTTGTACATGTTGCTCAAATTGGACAGCAAAGAGTCAATATTGGCTACAAGTATTTTAATCAAATGCGTTTATATACGAATAAATGCTGTTTGTATTTCGGCCAAAAGAGTGCTGACATAATTTGGGCTCCTGGCATAACCTGCTAACAATAAAATAATGATGATAGCAATGAGATAACTATAACTATACAATTCAACCCACTTGTAATTTTATCCAATTTTGATGAGTTTGTTAGTTGTTTTTTTCTTCTTCTATAATATAAATGTTGTAGTTAGTGCAAGAAGGTATTCTTTACTGCTCATACACAGTGTTTTATGTTTCATCCTGTGCTACTTTGTGACCTTGTGTAATCAAAAATACCTTAGTCCATGGTGACACCTCAGCATGGCGAGAATCTTTCCACTTGAGGGTCAAGTAGTGCTCATGTGTGGTTTACTCGCTTCGATGTTTTGTATCTAACAATCATAAGCTATTTGTTATACAGTCACTCCCAGTTTAAATGAATTCACATAACTTTCACATAGCAATGCTCGCAGACAAGAGGAGGCATCCAAATCTCTTTTACCAACATTTTAATACATATAATCTTTCATAATATAATAAATTTTTTAAAATTGTTTTCTTTAGAAAGCTATTTTGTAATACATACTGCATTAATACACTTGATTCTTCCTGTCAGTGGAGGAAAGAATGAGTAACGAGTTCTAACAGCTCTCTATCCGCTCTATAGATAGCAACAAAATCCTATTACAATTATCCTGAAATGCAGTGAGAGACTACACAAGCTTATGGCTCCACACCATTCCACCTGGAGTTCATTTGTACACATTTTATACTTACACTGTGTAAATTATAGTTCATTGTGGAATCCCCTATCTGTATTCAGTATGAGTATTTCTGACACTAGGTGTTGTAAGGTTACAGTCTAGGGTAGACAGATACTTATTGATTCCAAAGGGAATTCTTGAAAAGATCGAAATGTGACAAAATAAGAGCTAAAAAACGAAAACACAACAGAGATCAACATACTGGAAATACTACCACTTATAGAGTATCTTTATCGTTTTGATTTGGATTCAGAAGATCACTCGTAGTCATTGATGGTGTACTGGTGTATTTGCCTGACTTTGGTGCAGTTTAGCGCGGGTTCAGTTCCCACTTAGTGATGAATGGTTGTCCGTGTCTATTATGTACCCTGTGACTGATTGGTGACCTGTTTGTGCTGTAGTCTGCCTTTTGCTTGAAGTTGGGTTGGATAGGCTCCAGTACCTTACAATCCTGAATACAATAAGCAGTATTGAAGATGGGTGGATGCAAGGAAGGAAGGAAGGAAGGAAGGAAGGAAGGCAGGAAGGAATATATGAATGAATGGATGAATAAATGTTTACTACTATAACCAGTTCAGAATGTAGTCCACTTTTTGCCCAAACTCAGATGGGATAGGCTCCAGTGCCCCGCGACCCTAACCAGATTAAGTGGTGTTGAGAATGGATGAATAGATATTTAGTCATGTGTATCCGACCAGCACTTGTATAATGTGTTTGCTATTTTCTGGCAAGCTTTTGTTTTTTGGGAGAAAGTTTGAGAGTTTTTAAATAAATCAGAATAGCTTAATCATCAATGATTATTAAGTGCCTGACTATTTTGTACTAAAATTTGCTCAGCACAAAAAGTCTACATTTTGATTCTTCAGGCTGAGATATTTTCTCAACTGTTTTTTCATATCAACAATTGTCATTTAATTCATCTAGATAATGGTGACATTTTTCTTTGCGTGGGCCAAACTACTGTAATTGACATCTCAATCCCATCAGACAATGTAGCAGACTTCGTGTAATGTCATTTTGATTTGTTGCACCTCCACCATAAATGCTGCTCCGGCAACTGTGTATTAAAACAAATATATAGAGTGTGTGAAAATAAAAATCATGCACAGCTAAGAAAGTAATTCACTCTCTTCTGTTTATCTTGCAGATCCTGGCTATGATCTCCATCCTATTCATCATTATTTCTACAATTTCATTGTCGCTCAACACTTTGCCAGAGCTGCAAGTTGTGGATGAATTTGGCCAGTTTAATGACAACCCAAGTCTAGCCCATGTGGAAGCGGTATGCATTGCCTGGTTCACTATGGAGTACTTGTTGCGCCTGCTGTCAGCACCCAACAAGTGGAATTTCATCAAAGCACCACTAAATATTATTGATTTGCTGGCTATATTGCCTTACTATGTGACACTCTGCCTCACTGAATCTAACAAGAATGTAATGCAGTTCCAGAATGTACGCCGTGTGGTCCAAATCTTCAGAATAATGAGGATTCTGAGGATACTGAAGCTGGCCAGGCACTCCACGGGACTCCAGTCTTTGGGCTTCACTTTGCGAAGGAGCTACAATGAATTGGGTCTGTTGATCCTCTTCCTAGCTATGGGCATTATGATCTTTTCTAGCTTGGTTTTCTTTGCTGAGAAAGATGAGGATGCCACCAAATTCACTAGCATACCTGCCTCTTTCTGGTGGGCTACAATTACAATGACCACTGTTGGTTATGGAGACATATACCCTCAAACCTTGCTGGGGAAGATTGTTGGAGGGCTCTGCTGCATAGCCGGTGTGTTGGTCATTGCCCTTCCTATTCCAATCATTGTCAACAACTTCTCTGAGTTTTATCGAGAGCAGAAGAGGCAGGAGAAGGCTATCAAGAGGAGAGAAGCACTTGAAAGAGCCAAACGAAGTGGGAGTATCGTTTCTATTAATCCCAAAGAGGCTTTTGCACGTAACATGGAACTCACAGATGTGCTGATCGAAAAGAAGGAAGATAGTAAGTGTCCAGTGGACAACCACTTGTCACCAAGTCGCTGGAGTTACCATAAACGCTACTCCAATGCAGATTTAGGCAGCCCAAGCCAATCAAAACTCTCATCACTTTACCAGGAAGTGGGCTCACCTGATGGACCTAAGCCCTCGACTAACAAAGCCATCTCTCAAAACCTCAGCATTAAGACAGTAGAATGTGCTTATGACAAGGCAACTCTTTTCCAGGAGAAGGACGACAAATGTATTGAGGAAAAGGTGGGGATGAACATGTTACAAGGCCCCCAAACCCAAGAAACTCCATTAACCAGAAGTGCAAGTACATTCAACAACATGGCTGAGGATTTTTCAGGAGAAAGAGAAGAAAAAAGTTCTGTGATTTCCAGTGTTGCGGTTACTCAAAGTAGTGCAAGACATCTGTGTGCACCCCCTCCATTGGACCTGAGTCAGATTAGTGCAGTGGAGACACATAAGACCACTGACAGCACCCAACCAGTGACAATTATAAAAGAGGGGTTGTACAAGTTTGTGTCCAGCCCCAGCGTGAACACCACTTCAGACAGCACCTGCAGCACTTCAACAGATTATGGGACCGTGCAAAAGACAACAGAACACAAAGTTGACCTCATTGGAAGCCAAGATGATGTGCTTATGGCAGTGATGAAACCATTGGCCACCTCCGCCTCTGCTGGCACAGCCAAGCTCTCTCAGAAATTGTTAGATGACAGGGTTTCCAGATTTTCATCACGGCTCAGCTCTGGAACACAAGACACTAAATCCCCACTGGCCCTGCTACAATCTCCATCCCTGGTTGGGCAATCTGTTAGTCCAAGCAATTCTCAGGGGGAAGGTGAAGGCTCAGCAACCAAGAGATTAGAAGGTGAAGGGCAGCTCAGAGGCTTAAGCCATCAGAGGAAGAATCACATGGAGAAGTCTACTATCAGATCAGGAAGCTGCACTAGCCCTCTGTCAAAGACCAACTTGCTCAATTGTTCCCAGGAGCTGGTAACTATGGAGGGAGGGGGAAGGGAGGCAGCACCTCAGGTTGGGGAGAGACAAGAAAACCACATACTAGATAGAAGTCTGTCACCCTCGAATGAAACTAGCATGTGAGCCCAAGTGTACAGGGCTTAATTAAGTGAAGGGGTAGGGCTACTGAAAATTACCATAACTCTATGGAAGGGATGAACTTTTGTCATATCCCTCTCAGTACTTCTACTACTACAAATTATTGCCTGATATGTGTGTATCTCTGAATATGAGGAAAGTAGGGCATTCCTATATACTGCCAGTGTACAATCTAAAGAACATTGTCACAAGAAAGTACGTTTATTTTTACATTAACACTTAGGGCTCTATTTTTGTGACCGGTGTAAATCCAAAGTGGCAAGTGGTGCAAATTTTTGTGGAGGTTGGTTAGACCAGAATTTCGTGATTTTGCAGACATGTTTATGAACGGAATATTTAAAAATTGGTGGTCTGCACCATTGTGGGAGTGAACACATCTGACTTTATTTAGCGTGTATCAAAGCAACTCCTCTCATTCCCTTTAAATGCATCACAATGACAGTCTCGCATGGAGACCTGGAATCGTCGTGCAGAAGAGGATGCAGTGAGACTGGAGCTTTGCCACTGCTGTTGGCTTTTGTGACATTAGATAATGTGAGTGATTACGCTTATTAAATACAGAATGAGCTCATGTTAAATATTTCTTCACACTTAATGTATCTGTCTCCACCCCAGATCATTTGTGCCCACGGCATCCCCATTAACTAAGTGTTGGCCAAATGGATGATTGAAAAATACATACATTTATTCATCTTCCTTTCTGCTTATCCTCAATGCGATCGTGGGCATGCGAGAGTCTACCCCAGCAATCTTCGGGTGAGAGTACATCCTGAACTGGTCACCAGCGAATTGCAGGGCACATACTGTACAACAAACAAACCATTCATACTTACGGGCAGTTTAGAGTTTAAAAAAAAAACTACCTTCCATGTTTTTGGGATGTGGGAAGAAACCGGAGTGCCCGGATAAAAACCCATGCAGGCACAATCTGAATCACGCTAGACCAGGAGTCTACCTATTGTGCCGGACTTGCGTTCACAGCAGGTATAAGGTTAGACTGACTTTCTGCCACCAAGATGTCACGTGCACAAGAGGCTGTCAAAGGCTGGAGCTCCGGTACAACTAGCTTGCTGCAGACCGGTTTGCCAAATTAGCATACACACACAGCAAGCCTTACACTAGAATGTCCCGCCACAAATACATCGACTATGAAAATAGAGCCCTCAGAAAACCCTAATCATATCTGACCACAGACATCTTTACGTGTGAACATAAACAAAGCTGCGAGTGAATGGACATAAAATTTGTCATCCGCACATCCAGTGCATCCCTTTCTATTATTTTATATTTGGACTATGACACTAATGCATACAGTACATAATAATTCAGTAAATGTATCTTTCACAATACATGAATATTTGCTCCATGACTCATCAGTCTCTCAGGTATTACATAATATATTTGAAATGCACCCCGAAACATTGTCAAACATTGGTTGATCCATGCTGTATATTTGTATGCATGTACAGTATTTAATTTTTTTACCCCCTTTTCTATAATGCCTCAAAATAAGTTACAGTATGTCACGGGGACGAATGAGGAACAGTAAGTTATTCTATTTGATCTTTGTACAGAGGGGGACAATTAGAGAGTAACGAGTTTATAAAGAGTAATGATTTATCAAAAACTGAATAGACTTATTAGATCGTGTCACATTATCTCACTTTGAATGGAGTCATGAAACTCTCCCCCGAGTTCCAAGTCTGAGGCTCCTGTCATAAAGAGTGTCATAGAAAATCAAGGGGCCTTGACACATTCCAGAGCCCATCACTTACTCACGTGTAAGTAAATGCACTTGTGCATGCATTTAAACTATTTGGTCTCTATGAGACTTGTTTATCTTTTAATCTAATCGTGTTTATTGTATGTTTGCCATCATTGTCATTTGAGTTTGGATCTCTTTGGGCCAGTTTAGTTGGTGCCATCTGAAATAGGTGTGTAGGCCAAGAAACATAAGCAATAAATGGCCCAGTGCTTTGCCCAATATTTTCTTATATGCAAATGATATTATGTTAGTGTCTGATTTATTGTCTTATTTTCTCTCACATTGGAATACTGATGCCAGAGTCTATCCAGAGTGCTAACCAAGGCTTCAGTCTCTTACAATATAAATTAAATGCATAATGTCAAATGAAGTTATGGATTAAACTCTTGATTTGACAACAGAGGATTACTAATTGTATACGTAATTTCAACATTCATGAATCTGAATTACTTTGACAGTTCAAATCACAAAAGGTGTGAATTAATCTGAGGGAATTTGTCCAGTATGTTATCTCACTGGACCTTTAACAATGTCCACTTTATTTTGAACAAACTGATCAACCCAGATTCTTACAAAGATACACCAGTGTTTTGTGGAAGTAATAGCACGTTTCACCAATTTGCTTGCAAGTCCCGTAAAGGCTGCACCACACCACACTTTTTGAAAAATTATATTACTTTATGAATGTGTGAGTATGAGTGTTTTTAGAGTTACTTTAATTAGAAAGAGTTCCCCTTAATGCCACCTTCAGGATAACTGAATGATGGCATTTTCACATCTCATGAATGCTTTCTGATGCATCACATGTTCGCATTAATGCATGGCTCACATTTGTATTATCTATCAGATTCCCTTGTATGGACAAAATGTCATAGAGATGTATATTTTGAGCATTGGTACAAACACATTAAACATGAACCATGAAATGTGGGTGTAAATACATACACAGACTATGTGGACTGACGCATCTCAATTCTCATACCAGTGATTCACTGTATTTTTATAAGACAACGGCGCTGCATTTTTTTTTTGACAACTAGATACATTTAAACATGGGTGCCTTTTCATAAATAGACCATTTATGAGAAGGTGGAAGAAAAAAAACTGTACCGTAAGAGTAAGGATATTTTCTTTTTTTATTATTTAATGGACACATGTTGATATGCAAATCCTCTAGTTTTGTCGGACTTGATTGTTGGACAGTACTTCACTTAACCTCATTGTTTCTCATCTAGAAATATGGCCTGCAGTTTTAACCTCACTGTGCCGCAACGTCACTATAATTTTTGTTTTGAGTTTGCTAGTAAATTCAGCTTGAAACAAATGTACTACACCATCGCAATTACAATGTGTATGCAGTGCACTACTGATCTAAGTATACCACTCATACAGTCAGGCCTTAGTAGGTGTCCTTCACCTGCAGCATCTGTAAATAGATCCAATGTGGTTGGATTACATTCAATAATTAAGAAATGTAACTATGAGATTAAAAAATCACAATATTAACTGATGAAGTCACATTTATAATACTTTAGTCTTGTCAAAGACAAAGTTGTACACAACCACATTTAACACAAACTGTATGTGCAAGTGTTGCCATCATCATCTAAATATTGCAAATGGCCAACAAACCTTGACAATTGCCCCCCCCCCCATATTTCAGTTCACCAACAGTTGTTTTTGTGAGATTTGTCATCTTTCTAGTGTAACAGAAATGTAATAATTAGTCAAGTGCATTAATTGAGAATCAGCAGATACCTAGTGAATTTTGACTTTTCATTCAGTTACTAATATATGCAAAATAAATAAATGAGTCAATGACCTAATTTTCTCTGGTGTATATTTTTCTGATACTATACTGTACACTAAAGAAAGTCCCTTATAAACAAATGTCTTATATCTTCATTCTAAGTACTGTGCTACAAATATGTACGTCACTTATTTACTGGGTTTCTAACTTAAATATAAAGAAAATATTTATACCTGTCAAAATAGCATTGGATGTAGTTACAATACCGCAGTTATTCACCCTAGCGATACATAAGCCTTTTGTTTTTTCCTTTAGGGGCTTCGTAGTCTCAGAGAGCGTTTGGACGAAGAAATTGACCTTTATACCCATTTAATTAAATTAAATGGTTGTCAGAGTCAAATTTTATCTGGAAAACGCCACCAATCAAAACTAAATGTATTGCTTACTGTGAATATATTGCTCCTAAACTTTGATTCACCCACAGACACACACAAAACGCCATGTATAGAGGCGTCCGTGTCGATTTTTCCATATCTAGGAATTCAAGACGCCGGCGTCACGCATGTATGACGTCACGCACGCGGTCCATCAGGAGCAGCAGCAGGAGCGTGTTTGCTGATGCTGCTTCCAGCTCTGAATTTCTTCGCCCTTCTGAAATTTAAAAAAAAAAAAAAAATCAAGCTCCTCGTTGCCGGACCGGGGAGTCTCTCCGTTCTCTTCGTCGTGGATTCGAGGTAGGCGACTGGGCTCACAATTACCGGTTTTGTAAAACACAATCCAGCGACTGGTTCAGTGGTTACGTTTATGTCAATTGTTTGCTAGCGTGTTATCACACGTAAAAATGATGGCAGATCTTCACGGCACCTCATGCCGCATTGCGAAAAGATGCCATGTCATAGCAAACAAATAAACGATTTTATAAACGTACTTGGCGTTTATTTTGAAGAATTAGCCTGTAGATTAAAATGAAATATTCTTGAGTTTCAGCGGGTTTACTACTTTTAAAGCAGCATCAGTCATGACCCATGCTTAGATGATTTAAGTGTATGACAAATACATTTAATTCCACGTACCTTCATTAGAGGAAATGGGAAGCGCTGTATAAATTAGAATTGAAACTAAAATCAGATTAAAAGTTTGCCAAAAAGCCAAAGTGGCTTTTCAGTTATGTTTGTTGGGATGTTTTTAAGCCCCAACTTTGAATGTACATGGCTAAATGCTCTAAAGACACTAAAAACATCACTTTTATTTTCACTTGTGGAAGCGGCACGTCATCACTATGCAGCTAGCTGTATTACACCTGTCAACACATCACCTGGTACATCACAGTTGGGTCAAAATCTAAACTCCTTGCTTCCAGACTTGCTTGCTTGCTTCACACCGTCACTGAATGACAACTACATCCATGCTGCATGCAGGCAAGGGAACCACAACATCGGCACAGACTTAATTAAAAATGTATAATTTCCATAATATGCCACCTTTAAAGTTTAAAGAGATATTAAGCAACAGTACTTCTGCTTCACAAAACTAACATTGAATAAACTTGCTTGATTACAAATCTTTTGGTCACTGACCTTTTGACCTTTATGTGTTTACATTTTTATCTGTAGGATGCCCTCCCTATCAGAACAGTTGCAGGAGGCACGCAGTCAGGCAGAAGTGTGTTTATACTCTGGTGGCAGGGTGATGGAAGTGCGGGCTGCTGTGTTGGATATGGCTAATCTTCCTTTGCCGCCATGCTCCAAATACCACTACGTTTCAGCAGAAACTATGGTGATAGAAAACAGCTTTGGCAGTAACAGAAAAGAGGTAAAATCACTTCTAAACATCTTTTGCATCAATGTCAAAATTTAGGACTGCGGTCCAAACCCGCCCCACCACATCATTTTATGTTACCCACAAAAGAAAATTCTCAGTATCAATTTCCATGATTCCTGATCAAATGTGTACCACAATTCAAAATTCTCAGACTATACTGTTGAAGCCAGAAGTCTAGATTTCACACATTTTATATATTCACAACATCTGAAATTAAATCAGACTAAACATCTCCTGTTTCTGGTCAATGACGATCCCCACAATTATTAAATTTTATTAAATGCCACAATGATGAGAGAGAATTTCTTCAAGGAAATTCTGGTCTACCTTCCGGCATCTCAGGATGGGGAAGCAGTCCACCGACAACACTGGGTATAGTGAAGATGGGGCGCCGCTGACCTCAAATTGGGACGTTGTGATACTGTGGGGAGAATACTTCAAAGACCTCAATTCCACCAACACGCCTTCCCATGAGGAAGCTGAGTCTGGGTTCTCTGAGGGGGGCTCTTCTATCTCTGGGGTTGAGGTCACCAGGGTGCTTGAAAAGTTATTCTGTGGCAAGTCCCCGGGAATGTATGAGATTCAGAGTTCCTAAAGGTACTGGATGTTGTGGGACTGTCCTGGTTGACACGCCCCTGCAACATCACATGGACATTGGGAACCGTGCCTTTAGTTTGGCAGACTGGGGTAGTGGTCCTCCATTTTAAGAAGGGGGACCAGAGGGTGCACTCCAACTACAGGGGGATCACACTCCTCAGCCTCCCTGGTAAGGTATATTCAGGGGTGCTGGAGAGGAGAGTCTATCTGAAAGTCGCATCCCAGATTCAGAAGGAGCAGTGTCGTTTTCATCCTTGCCGTGGAACATTGGTCCAGTTCTACACCCTTGGCAGGGTCCACGAGGGTGCATGGGAGTACATCCAAGCAGTCTACATGTGTTTTGCGGACTTGAAGAAACCGTTTGACTTTGTCCTTTGGGTAGTCCTGTAGAGACTCCTTTGGGAGTATGGGATACCGAAACCCCTGATATGGACTGTTAGGTCCCTGTACTTCCGGTAGTAAGTCGGACTCAATTCCGTTGAGAGTTGGACTCCATCAAGGCTGCCCTTTGTCACCGATTCTGTTCAGAACTTTTATGTAACAAATCTCGAGGAGCAGCCGAGGCGTAGAATGGGTCCAGTTTGTTGGGCTCAGTATTGCTGGGCTTTTTGCAGATGGTGTGGTTCTGTTGACTTCATTAAGCCGTGATCTCCAATTCTCACTGGAGCGGGTTGCAGCCGAGTGTGAAGCGGCTGGGATGTGAAACCATGGTCCTCTGTTGGAAAAGGGTGGTGTGCCCTCTCCAGGTCAGGATTGAGATCCTGCCCCAAGTAGAGGAGTTCAAGTATCTTGGGGTCTTGTTCACTAGAGAGGGAAGAATGGAGCGGGTAATTAACAGGCAGATCGGTCCAGTGTCTGGAGTGATGCGTACTTTGTATCAGTCTGTTGTGGTAAAGAGGGAGCAAAGTCTATTTCGTTACTGGTCGATCTCATCTACGGTCGCGAGCTGTGGGTCATGACCAAAAAAAAAACAAGATCTCGGATACAAGCGGCCGAAATGGGTTTCTTCCACAAGGTGTCCAGGCTCTCCTTTAGAGATATAGGGTCAGAAGCTCTGTCTTCCGGTGAGGAGCACAGAGTTGATTCACTCCCCCTCCGCATAGATAGGAGCCAGATAAGGTAGCTGGGACATTTGATCCGGATGCCTCCTGGACGCCACCCTGGTGAGGTTTTCCTGGCATGTCCTACCGGAAAGGGACCCTGGGGATGACCAGGATACGCTGGCGAGACTACATCTCTTGGTTAGCAGGTTTGTTGGTTGCCTTGCTTGCACATGCCTCCCCACACAAATTTTCCGACGGGATTGCTTTATGATGGCCACTTGAAAAAAGTAATAAAAAATTGTCAAAGAAATTCTCTCATTATTTTCGCGTTTAAAAAAATTAAATAATTTTGGTGATCCTTGCTGAGCAGAAACTGGAGATGTTTTGTCTGATCTGATTTCTGACAGTGACACAAAAAACAAAATGAAAATTAGGCACAGGATATGTAAACTTCTGATTTCAACTTTATAGCCAAAAACAATAATGTTGATATATTGCATTTTTTGCCACCAAATGCCATTTTACACTAACTTCAAGAATCGTTTGTGTTATCCTTGTTTCTGAATTCAAAACTAGTTTCTCTCAATTTTTTGCATATATTTTAATAATATGATTATAATAGTCCTTTGAAGGAAATTGCAGCCATTTCGGCAATGACAAAAATGAATTTGACACCCCTGATTTATTGGATCCATCCATCGATCCATTCCATCCAAGCCATTTCATCCGCGTTAAAGCTGCTCGGCTAATAACCTTACCTAATGCCTTACATCCACATATCCTTTGAATCGTCATATCCATTATATTTTCACACATCTAGCATTTGATTTGTGTAGCTTATGTGCTGACGTTTATTTGATAGCTTTAATCTAACTTGAACATAGATTAGGTCGAATGTAAACTGTGTATTCTTATGTGTTGACTTTGTATATTTGACTGCTTTTATCTGACTTTAACATAGACTAGGTAGTATGAGACTTGTGTGTCTTATGTGCTGACTGTTTATTTGATTGCTTGTTTTGACTATCTGGAGCCCAAAGGGGGGCACAATTCCTGTGCGTCCTGTAGGCCGGTCCCAAGTCTGGATAAATGCAGAGGGTTTCGGGAGGAAGGGCATCCAGCGTAACACTGTGCCAAACATACAGTGAAGAAAACAAGTATTTGAACACCCTGTTATATCGGAAGTTCTCCCACTTAGAAATAATGGAGGGGCCTGAAATTTTTTATCGCAGGTGCATGTCCACTGTGGGAGAGATAATCTAAAAAGAAAAATCCAGAAATCACAATGTATGATTTTTTTTTAACGATTTTTTGTGTGATACAGCTGCAAATAAGTATTTGAACACCTGTCTATAAGCTGGAATTCTAATCCTCAAGCACCTGTTAGTCCACCTTTTACAGTCCACCTCCACTACATTTATTATCTTGAATCAGATGCACCTGTGTGAGACACCAAAGACAAAATTGTACCACTCCACATGGCTGGAAAGGGCTACGGAGAAATTGCCAAGCAGTTTGGTGAAAAAAGGTCCACTGTTGGAGCAATCATTAGAAAATGGAAGAAGCTAAACATAATGGTCACTCTCAATCGGAGTGGAGCCCAATGCAAGATATCACCACGTGGGGTCTCGATGATCCTTAGAAAGGTGAGGAATCAGCCCAGGAGTACACGACAAGACTTGGTCAATGACCTGAAAAGAACCGGGACCACCGTTTCCAAGGTGACTGTTGGTAATACTCTAAGACGTCATGGTTTGAAATCATGCATGGTAAGGAAGGTTTCCCTGCTTAAACCAACACATGTCAAGGCCCGTCTTAAGTTTGCCAATGACCATTTGAATGATACAGAGGAGTCATGGGAGAAAGTTTTGTGGTCAGATGAGACCAAAATGGAACTTTTTAGTCATAATTACACTAACTGTGTTTGGAGGAAGATGAATGATGAGTTCCATCCCAAAACTCCATCCCTACTGTGAAGCACGGGGGTGTTTTTCTGCACATGGGACAGGGCGACTGCACTGTATTAAGGAGAATATGACCGCGGCCATGTATTGTGAGATTTTGGGGAACAACCTCATTCCCTCAGTCAGAGCATTGAAGATGGGTTTTGGCTGGGTCTTTCAACATGACAATGACCTGAAGCACACAGCCAGGAAAACCAAGGAGTGGGTCCGGAAAAAGCATATCAAGGTTCCGGCATGGCCTAGCCAGTGTCAAGATCTAACCCCAATAGAAAATCTTTGGAGTGATACTTTGTATTTCTCAGTGACAGCCCAGAAACCTGTCTGATCTAGAGAAGATCTGTGTGGAGGAGTGGGCCAAAATCCCTCCTGCAGTGTGTGCAAACCTGATGAACAACTACAGGAAACGTTTGACCTATGTAATTGCAAACAAAGGCTACTCTACCAAATGTTAACACTGGTTTTCTCAGGTGTTCAAATATTTATTTGCAGCTGTATCATTCAAATAAATTGTTAAGAAAAATCATACATTGTGTTTTCTGGATTATCTCTCTCACAGTGGACATGCACCTACGATGAAAATTTCAGACCCCTCCATGATATTTCTTAGTGAGAGAACTTGCAATATAACAGGCTGTTCAAAAATGTATTTTCTTCACTGTATATGAGCATTCATCAAACGACTTCCATAACAAGTAGGTCATGGCCTGGGCTAACTACGCCCACCCCCGGCACTGTTAATCTGCAAGGCGTAGGTACAAATTCAGATAGGGTAGGTCAAAGACAAAAAAGAGGAGGAAAGGGAATTAGTTGGCAAAAAAAAGAAGAGTCATGCACAGTCCGTACAACTGTGTGTAGGGGCTTTGAATATTGGGATTATTACAGGAAAAGCTCAGGAGTTAGTTGACATGATGAGGAGAAACGTTGATGTATTCTGCATCCAAGAGAGCAAGTGGCAAGGGAGTAAGGCTAGAAGCTTAGGAGCAGGATTTAAATTATTTTACCATGTAGTAGATGGGAAGAGAAATGGAGAGAGAGAGAGCGAGAGAGATGTGATTGGTGCAGATTTCAATTGACATGTTGTCGAAGGAAACAGGGCAATGAAGAAGTGATGGGTGAGTACGGCATTCAGCAAAGTAACTTTGAGGGTCAGTTGGTGGTGGAAAAAGGTTGGAATTAGCAGTGGTGAACACTTATTTACAGAAGAAACTGGAACATAGAGTGACCTACAAGAGCGGAGGAAGGAGAACGCTGGTGGATTATATTTTGTTCAGACGATGTAAACTGAAGGAGGTTACTGATTGTAAGGAAGAGGTGGGAGAGAGTGTAGCTCAACAGCATAGGATGATGGTGTGTAAGATGACTCTTGAAGTGGGTAGGAAGATTAAGAAGATGAAGGTAGAGCAGAGAATCAGGTAGTGGTAGTTGAGGAAGGAAGAATGTTGTGTGGCCTTTCGGAAAAAGGTGAGACAGGCTCTAGATGGACAGGAAGACCTCTCAGAAGACTGGAATACTACTGCCAAGGTACTCAGACAGGCAGGCAGGAGAGCACTTGGGGTACCTTATGGTAGGAAAGGGGAGAAGGAGACTTGGTCGTGAAACCCCAAAATACAGGAAATCATCCAAGGAAAGAGATTAGCGAAGAAGAAGTGGGACATGGAGAGGAATGATGAGAGGCGGAAGGAATACATTGAGACGCAACATAGGTCAAAGGTTCAGGTGGCGAAGGCTAAACAAGTGGCATATGTACATCAGGTTGGATACGGAAGAGGGAGAAAAAGATCTCTTCAGGTTGGCCAGACAGAGGGATAGAGATGGGAAGGATGTGCAGAAAGTAAAGGTGATTGAGGATAGCAATGGAAATATGTTGACTGGTGAAAGTAGTGTGATGGAAAGAGTACTTCGAGGAGTTAATGAATGAAGAGAATGGGAGAGAATGTAGGGTTAAAGAGGCAAGCGTGAATGACCAGGAAGTGGCAATGATTCGTAAGGACAGTGATGAAAGTCCTCCGGATTTCCCCGGAATTCCGGATTTTTAAGTTTTCACGAAAATTCCTCTGGAAAATTGCCTAAAATTAATCCTGATATTAGTTGACAACACTGAACAAACATGCGTTTGAGTTTGTTGTTTTGCTTTCACGAGCATAGCCATGTTGAGACACTAACACGAGTAACAGTAACGACGTCGCTTATTTTGTGTAGTCTTGACATTAATTTACGTGTTTACTTCAAATGCAGCCCGATGGGGGCAAATGCAGCCCTATGGGGGCAAAAACCAGTGCAATCTGTAGGCCGGTCCCAAGCCCGGATAAATGCAGAGGTTTACATCAGGAAGGGCATCCGGCGTAAAAACTGTGCCAAACAAAAATGAGCGTTCATCTAAAAAATCCCATACCGGATCGGTCGTGGCCCGGGTTAACAATGCCCGCCCCCGGCACTGCTAACATGCAGGGCGTCGGTGGAAATTCAACTTCTGTGGGTCGAAGACAAAGAAGAGGAGGAAACTGGATTCGTCTTAAGAAGAAAAAGAGGAATGCAAGGAGCTTACAACTGAGTGTAGGGACTTTGAATGTTGGGACTATGATAAGAAAAGCTCAGGAGTTGGTTGACATGATGATTAGGAGAAAGGTTGATATTCTGTGCATCCAAGAGAGCAGGTGGAAAGGTAGTAAGGCTAGAAGTTTAGGAGCAGGGTTTAAATTATTCTACCATGGAGTAGATGGGAAGAGAAATGGAGTAGGGGTTATTTTAAAGGAAGAGCTAGCTAAGAATGTCTTGGAGGTGAAAAGAGTATCAGATCGAGTGATGAGACTTTTGAAATTTGAAATTGAGCGTGTTATGTATAATGTGGTTAGTGGCTATGCCCCACAGGTAGGATGTGAACTAGAGTTGAAAGAGAAATTCTGGAATGAACTAGATGAAGTAGTTCTGAGCATCCCAGACAGCGAGAGAGTTGTGATTGATGCAGATTGTAATGGACATATTGGTAAAGGAAACAGGGGCAATGAAGAAGTGATGGGTAAGTACGGCATCCAGGAAAGGAACTTTGGGGGACAGATGGTGGTCGACTTTGCAAAAAGGATGGAGATGGCTGTAGTGAACACTTATTTCCAGAAGAGGGAGGAACGTATAGTGACCTACAAGAGTGGAGGTAGAAGCACGCAGGTGGATTATATTTTGTGCAGACGATGTAATCTGAAGGAGGTTACTGACTGTAAAGTAGTGGTAGGGGAGAGTGTAGCTCGACAGCATAGGATGGTAGTGTGTAGGGTGACTTTGGTGGTGGGTAGGAAGATTAAGAAGACAAAGGTAGAGCAGAGAACCATGTGGTGGAAGCTGAGAAAGGAAGAATATTGTGCGGCCTTTCGAAAAGAGGTAAGAGCAGAAGCTCCCGGAAGACTGGACAACGACAGCCAAGGTAATCAGAGAGACAGGCAGTAGAGTACTTGGTGTGTCTTTTAGTAGGAAAGGGGAGAAGGAGACTTGGTGGTGGAACCCCAAAATACAGGGAGTCATACAGGGAAAGAGATTAGCGAAGAAGTGGGATACTGAGAGGACTGAGGAGAGGCGAAAGGAGTACATCGAGATGCGACGTCGGGCAAAGGTAGAGTTGGCAAAGGCTAAACAAGAGGAATATGAAGACGTGTACACCAGGTTGGACACGAAAGAAGGAGAAAAGGATCTCTACAGGTTGGCCAGACAGAGGGATAGAGATGGGAAGGATGTGCAGCAGGTAAGAATGATTAAGGATAGAGATGGAAATGTGTTGACTGGTGCCAGTAGTGTGCTAAATCGATGGAAAGAATGCTTTGAGAAGTTGATGAATGAAGAAAATGAGAGAGAAGGAAGAGTAGAAGAGGCAAGTGTGAAGGACCAGGAAGTGGCAATGATTACTAAGGGGGAAGTCAGAAAGGCACGACAAAGGATGAAAAATGGAAAGGCAAGTTGGTCCTGATGACATACCGGTAGAGGTATGGAAGCAATTTGGAGAGATGCCTGTGGAGTTTTTGACCAATTTATTCAACAGAATACAAGCGGGCGAAAAGATGCCTGAAGAATGGAGGAAAAGTGTTCTAGTTCCCATTTTTAACAACAAAGGGGATGTTCAGAGCTGTGGGAACTATAGAGGAATAAAATTGATGAGCCACACAATGAAGTTATGGGAAAGAGTAGTGGAGGCTAGACTCAGGACAGAAGTAAGTATTTGCGAGGAACAGTATGGTTTCATGCCTAGAAAGAGTACCACAGATGCATTATTTGCCTTGAGGATGCTCGTGGAAAAGTACAGAGAAGGTCAGAAGGAGCTACATTGTGTCTTTGTAGATCTAGAGAAAGCCTATGACAGAGTACCAAGAGAGGAACTGTGGTACTACATGCGTAAGTCTGGTGTGGCAAAGAAGTATGTTAAAATAGTACAGGACATTAATGATGGCAGCAGAACAATGGTGAGGTGTGCCTTAGGTGTGACAGAGGAATTTAAGGTGGAGGTGGGACT
The DNA here is from genome assembly GCF_019802595.1 of Syngnathoides biaculeatus. Lineage (NCBI taxonomy): Eukaryota > Metazoa > Chordata > Actinopteri > Syngnathiformes > Syngnathidae > Syngnathoides > Syngnathoides biaculeatus. The sequence goes on along the minus strand of NC_084652.1, from coordinate 24,677,915 downwards.
GCATCAGGGATCAGCTCTGAGTCCCTTCCTGTTTGCAGTGGTAATGGATAGGCTGACAGATGAGGTTAGACTGGAATCCCCTTGGACCATGATGTTCGCAGATGATATTGTGATATGCAGTGAAAGCAGGGAGCATGCAGAGGAACAATTACAAAGATGGAGACATGCACTGGAAAGGAGAGGAATGAAGATTAGCCGAAGTAAAACAGAATATATGTGCGTGAATGAGAAAAGTGGAGGGGGAAGAGTGAGGCTACTGGGAGAAGAGATAGCGAGGGTGGACGACTTCAAATACTTGGGGTCAACAATACAGAGCAATGGTGAGTGTGGTAAGGAAGTGAAGAAACAGGTCCAAGAACGTTGGAACAGCTGGTGGAAGGTGTTTGGTGTGTTATGTGACAGAAGAGTCTCTGCTCGGACGAAGGGCAAAGTTTACAAAACAGTGGTGAGGCCGGCTATGATGTACGGATTAGAGACGGTGGCACTGAAGAAACAACAGGAAGCTGAACTGGAGCTGGCAGAAATGAAGGTGTTCAGGTTCTCGCTCGGAGTGACCAGGTTGGATAGGATTAGAAATGAGCTCATTATAGGGACAGCCAAAGCTGGATGTTTTGGAGACAAGATTCGAGAGAGCAGACTTCGATGGTTTGGACATGTTCAGAGGCGAGAGAGTGAGTATATTGGTGGTAGGGTGCTGAGGATGGATCTGCAAGGCAAAAGAGCGAGAGGAAGACCAAAGAGAAGGTTTATGGATGTGGTGAGGGAAGACATGAGGGCAGTTGGGGTTAGAGAGTAAGATGCAGGAGATGGCTAAGATGGCAAAAGATGACACGCTGTGGCGACCCCTAACGGGACAAGACGAAAGGAAAAGAAGAAGAAGACTTCATAAACGTGAAGTAAACAAGGCTGCTCCATAACAAGCAGTATTCACCCGGAAACAGGAAATGCAAGTTAACCGTACTGAGCATGTACGGAAGTACCGAAACCGCATGTTCAGAGCTGCTTCACGCGCTGCGAGCGCATTTACGTCGAAAGTCATCGACATCATGAACCAAGTCAAAGGAAATTCAGTTAAACCAGGGGTGCTCATTGCGTCGATTCCGAGGCAATGTGACGGCGTTAAAAAAAAAAAAAAAAAAAAAAAAAAAAAAGCCTCATCGCTTGATTCAGTTGTGGCCAATACGTTGAGCGCATGCACATAAAGGCAAGGCTCGCAAGCGAGGTTATACTGGAATCCCCTTGGACTATGATGTTCGCAGATGATATTGTGATCTGCAGTGAAAGCAGGGAGCAGGCAGAGAAACAACTAGAATGATGAAGACACACACTGGAAAGGAGAGGAATGACAATTACCCAAAGTAAAACACAATATATGTGCATGAATGTGAGGGGGGGGGAGTAGTGAAGCTCCAGGGATAAGAGATAGCGAGGGTGGATGAAATACTTGGGGTCAACAATACAGAGCAATGGAGTGTGGTAAAGAAGTGAAGAAAGAGGTCCAAGCGGGGTGGAACAGTTGGCGGAAGGTGTCTGGTTTTCCATGCGACAGAAGAGTCTCCGCTAGGATGAAGGGCAAAGTTTATAAAACAGTGGTGAGGCCGGCCATGATGTATGGATTAGAGATGGGGGCACTGAACAAAAAACAGCGAGCAGAACTGGAGGTAGCAGAAATGAAGATGTTGAGGTTCTCGCTCGGAGTGAGCAGGTTGGATAGGATTAGAAATGAGCTCATTAGAGGGACAGCCAAAGCTGGATGCTTTGGAGACAAGATTCGAGAGAGCAAACTTAAATGGTTTGGACATGTTCAGAAGCGAGAGAGTGAATATGTTGGTAGAAGGGTGCTGAGGATGGAGCTACCAGGCAAAAGAGCGTGAGAAAGACCAAAGAAAAGGATGATGGATGTTGTGAGGGTGGACATGAGCACTTTGGGTGTTAGAGAAGAAGATGCACGAGATAGGCTTAGATGGAAAAAGATGACACGCTGTGGTAAACCCGAACGGGACAAGCCGAAAGGAAAAAAAGAAGATTTATTGGATCCATTGTCATATGCTAAAACATTAATTCCTCATGTAATATGTTGTGATGTAATGGGAGTTCAAACCTCCTACAGTTATACTCACACAAAAACTGAGCTGAGCATTTTCCACTGCATGATGACTTTGAGGTTGAAGGAGTGAATAGTACAGTAATCCCTCTCTACATCGCGCTATACCTATTGTGGCTTCAGTGAGTTGCGCCTCCACTCCCCACAAAAAAAAAAAGCCAGATCAGCATACAATAAAGTCTTACGGGAAGACGCATTGATACGAGGCGAATGATTCGTCCCCTCGATCAATGAGAGAGCATGTGTGGATTTATCTTGTGGGCTGATTGGCTGTGCATAATCCCACCCAGCTACTTCCATTCCACCCTCTCCCTTGTCCTTCCTATCATCATCATTTATCACAGATTTTGCTTCCTTATTGAAAGTTATTGAAGCGGTTTTACAGATGTCCACTATATTTGTTATGTCTTTTGACTGAATAGGGAGTTAACTGTATCTTGGTTTGTGTTGCGTGATAGAGCTGCTCTCCCGTTGGCTATAGCCGGCATCTTTCTGCCATCCCATTGACTTGGAGGTACATCAATATTGCATGTCATCCTCTCTGCATCCCTTGCATCTTTCTACCATTAAAATAAGTCGGTCAGGACAGACAATTCCCAATGGATGCAAAGTTGTGAATAAGGACAAAGTTGTAGCTAAAGCGTCTGGTTAATGTTCCGATTTGACGCGTTGTCCACACACACACACACACACAAAAAAAACCCCAAAACATTGACCGGTTCCAATGCATTCTTTCAGCCGTCACCGGAGTTTCATGAACTGGGTTTGTCAGTGCAAGCCACACCGCTCCGAGATGTTTCCAGAGCCACCATACTACTAATTCAGAACCACACTTGAAGCGACATTCATGCAGTTTTACGAGGCTTGGGCTCTTGATCTGCTCCGACTTCTACGACTTCACTCTCACAGTCCTTGTGATTGGTCACCTCCCGCACCAACACTGCCATTTGCCTAACTTTGGCGGACCACAACTCACTGTTCTTTTGGGACACATTGCAATCGTATCAGTGGACCTACTGAGTATGATAACATCAGGGTGGAGCTGGCTGTGGACCAACACCTGGTGATCCATAAAATCAATGCCATCCCAACTACACTCGAAAATGCTTTACCACAACTCTCTCCATTCACTCAAACTCCTTGCAAACCACCTTGATGTTGAATGCACAGTGTGATTGTTTACAGCCCTCTAATCCTGATTTAAAAAATCCTGTGCAGCAAGTCTTAGTGGAAGCCGATGCCAGTACAAGAAACAGTTGATGCTATGTTAATACATAAACAATACCACCAACTCTGCGCCTCTCTGGCCTCTTTGAAAAGTGAATGAGAAATGGAGTCACATCATTGACTATTCAAAATTAATCACTCAAATTACCTTGTCACACTGGCCCAGGTCGAACAAGAACTTCCAAAAGTGTGTGATGCAAAATTTTCCCCAATCCTGACGCAAACCCAGTCTTTCACAATGACCTAATTGTTGACCAAAACCTTGCCAACTTGTGGCTCAAAACGGACAAGCTATGTCTGGTTATTGCCCGATTTGTTTATGTCCCTGAGAAGTAGCTCGGTTTGTGGTCCCTTGGAGCCAAAGAGGAGTCATGCTGTTATATGCCCATGACACACCTTGTGGAGGCTACCACTGCATTAAAGCAACAACTACAGACCTTGTCAAGTAATATACCGACCACACATCAACAAAGATGTAGCAGCCTCCATCAAAGGCTGGCTGTTATACTGTCAATTTCAACCAACCAAACCCAACCACAGAGCATCTCTCTAACAGGATTTTCAGTCCCTTAGTCTGACCTCCAAAATGACTTGGAACCAATAGTAAAGTTGACATGAGGAAGTAAATACTACTTAGCCACATGCACATTCACCAAATGGATAGAGTGCTTGCCTGCACCAAAAGACACAGCACAAACTACCAATTATGTGCTTGTGAACCACGTATTCTGCAGATATGTGTTACCCTCTGGGATCAACTCAGACAGACAAAAACACTTCACCAGCAAGGTGTTACAGGAATTGTGGCGGCTCCTCAGGATGAAGTCCCAGTTGCACATCAAGCACTACCCGATGTCGTCAGTGCAAGTAGAAAGCTAACTGCAAAATGGTAAATTTGTAAAAAAAATAAATGTGACTTCAAGCCAGAATGACTAACTCAAATCCGCTGGGGTGTCTCCTTTTGAAATGATGACCAGAAGATGCATGACACCACCTCTGAACTTGTTGTACCAACTTGGTAATAATATGATAATAATAATAATAATAATATAATAATATAGCCAGCACCTATATAGTCACTCACATTTGAAAAATGTAAGGGTGTGGTCAGTCATTCCCGGAAAGTTACGGGTGTGGTCCACCAGTCATGTCCCCAGATATAAAGTTGCGGGTGTGATTAGGGATGGAATCTCAAGACCTTATAATAACTTACGGAGTTGTTATACCTGAGTATGTAGTTGTTACCTAATCATAATTTATTGACATTGCATTGAGAAAGACATTTTTAAAGAGGTCAATAGACGTTCAATTTCAAAACTAAGTATTCATATAATAAAATCATTTTATTTCATCATGATGTTTTGTTATAAACTTGCGTTATTTACTGCGCTATCTATTGTCAATCCATTGATGAAAGCTAGCAGCAGATGATCTATATCTTCTGAAAGCATGTAGAAGGGAAAAGTTTTCAACTTCAAGATAACGCAGTACCACGGGGGAAAATGACTGTTCACATTTAGATATATGGACAGACTGGTCTAATGTCAGAACTTAGATCAAGTCCAAGTAAATCACAACCTCGTACTTATTATAGTTAGATACTGAAACATCACCTGTGTTATATCCCAGAAATGTTTTCAGTGTAACTGAATTTGCTTTGACATGGCTCATGATGTTAAAGACTTTCAACATACGTGAAGAAGCTCAGAACATGTGCTTTTCAGATAATTTCTGAACATGCTCAGTACGGTTAACTTGCATTTCCTGTTTCTGGGTGAATACTGATTGTTTAGGATCAGGCTTCTTTTGTTACCAATGTTTATGACATAAACACGGAAATTAATGTCAAGACCAACGTTCCCTCTAATTTTTGAGCAAACACACTAAACCCATGAGCAACCCCTTTGACCACTGTGAACAACATCAGACGTATGCACTGTGGTCAGATCAGTGGCATCCATTGAAGCTACTTGGCTCATTCAAAGATTCAGATTACAGCATTTACATTCCCATCAGAACAGTTTTCAGAACAATTTTGTGTTTTGCAAAATTCTAATGAAAATGTCAAACAAAAAAATACATTGCTAACCAAACCAAGCCAACTATGAGCTATAAATTTGAATGGTCGCTTGCAACTTTGTTTCTTTTTTTTTTTTTTAACTCACAATGATATCCCTCTCTGTTTTTTTTTTTTTTTTTTTTTTGGTGTAAAACTGAATTATTGCTTGCAGAATATCTTTAGCAATGCATGTTGAAAGCTGAATGATGCTCACAAACAGTTTTAAGGTTTTAAACAATATATTTATTAGATTTTTCATATATAATTTTACAAAAACAACACAATAACAGTAAAGCAAAAACAGAAAAATACAAAAAAACAACAACAAAAAAAACAATATGCACAGACATAATAGTGTTTAAAAAAAAATAAAAAGCACACAAATCACAAATAATTCATATTTTTTTCCAAAACTCTTCTAAGGCTCTCCAAATGTCCTCAAATTCCTGAGCTCTTCCTCTCGTACTGTACGTGAGTCTTTCCAGTGCAACACAAGATGCCATTTCCAACATCCATACTTTTATTGGAGGAACGTCCACTTTTTTCCAAAATAATGCAATTGTTCTCCTGGCCTGCAGGAGACCAAAGTCTATAAGCGTGGCCTTCTTTTTATTAACAGCAAAATCCTTGGGCTGTATACCTCAGATACACAGCACAATGATGAACCTGAATTCCAACTATTATAGAAATTGTCTGAACAATAGATTTCCAATAATCTTTGACTTTCCAACAATCCCATAAACAGTGATATCAAGTACCCTTGTCATTAGAGTACTTACTGCACGTGTCTGGAATGTCAGGGGTCCACTGATGAAGTTTAACAGGAGTCACATAAGTCCTTATCAGCCATTTGTATTGTAATAGACTCATTCTAGTATTTATCGTTTATTTGCTTTAAGTCATGCATGTTCCCAATAAATTGCTTCAATATTTTCTTTAATATCTAGTTTCCATGCCCCCAATCTATTTTTACTTGATTCTGTATCATGTGAAACTAGAGATTTATAGGACATAGATATATGCTTACATCCATGCAAACCTGACTGGGCAATATCTTCTAAACCGGACAAAGGGGGCTCATACATTGTTTTTGATTTGTGCTGACATAAAGTGTGTTAACTGCAGATATTTGGAAAAAAAATCTTATTGAGAATAGAAAATTTTTGACATATTTGAATGAATGATAGCATTTCCCCATTTACATAAAGGTCACCTATGGATTTTATACCATTATTTGCCCATAATTTAAAACCCCCATCTGCTCCTGCATCTTTAAAAGTCGCATTACCCCATATGGGAGAAAAGCGTGAAAGGAGTGTCCCCTATATGTTTGTGTGATTTTAACCAGGTATCTATAGTGTTTTTCAAAAATGGATTCTTGGTCTGCCGTTTTAATACTATATTCTCAGCAGAATATAAATAATACTTTAATAGAAGGCGTGGTACAGTTGCTTGCTCTATTTTTACCCAAGAGGGTGATGGTGATGTTGAAAAATAATACATAGCTGAGCGTAGTTGAGCAGACCAGTAATACCATTTAAAGTTTTGAAATTGTAACCCTCCAGTTTCATAAGACATATAAAGCAACCGTAGTCTTAATCTGGCTTTCTTATTATTCCAAATAAAATTCAGGAGCATTCTGCTGAGTCTAGTGAAAAAGATGTCAGGTAATGGAAGAGGTATGGTTTGAAGAAAATGTAAACATTTCGGCAAAACGCTCATCATCAACTGTGTTTTCTACGTCCCAACATTGAAATTGGCATAATCATCCACCTGTCATAAGGGTCTTAATTAACCTGAACTATATTGTTAAAATCAGGGGAAATTTTGAACCCCAAATAAGTAAATCCATCTCTCGCGTTCAAAAAAGGAGTGTTAATCACGGGATTAAGTCTCTCTTCAGTACTTTGACTTTGTATCATTAATCACATAACCTGAGAAACTACCAAACTTTTTAATTTGCTCCAATAAATTTGGAAGGCTCATGGATAACTTAGTCAAAAAGAGAATGACGTCATCAGCCTAAAAAGAGATTCTGTGATCTTGATCACCAATTTGGATGCCCGTCAAGCCTCTATCCATACGAATCGACATGGCCAGGGGTTCTAAGGCTAAAATGAACAACATTGGGGAAAGAGGACAGCCCTGGCGTGTGGATCTTTCCAAAACAATTGGTTTAGAAGAAATACTGTTCATGATAATACTAGCAGTAGGGTTTGTATGTAAAATTTTTAACCATTTAAGAAAATTATTGCCAAATCCAAACCGCAGTAGAACATTAAAATAAAATGACCAATTCTGTCAAAGGCCTGACGTGCATCCAACGACAGCCATGCTGTGTCTTTACACTCTGCATTTTCATGTAATATATTCAAAACTCTTCGAATATTGTGAAATCCTTGACGTTTTTTGACAAAACCGTTTTGATCATTATGTATTAAACTAGGTATATACTTATCCAATCGTATTGCCAGGGCTTTTCAAAGTATTTTTGTATCGCACCCCATCAAGCTTATTGGTCTGTACGAGGAACATTCTGTGGAAGGTTTATTAGGTTTGAAGATCAGGGTAATCAGCGCATGTCTCAATGTAGGAAGAGGAGTCTCCTTATTATATGATTCTTTATACATGTCCATCAATGGAGTCAATAATTGTTTTTGAAATGCTTTATAAAATTCTATTGTCAGTCCATCGGGCCCAGGAGCACGATTAGTGTTAATACTTTCAATGGCAGCAGAAATTTATTCTTCTGTCAGATGGTTATCTAAGTTTTGCTTTGCCTCCTCTGATAGCACTGGAAATACAAGTGAATCAAGAAATGCATCCCTCAAACAAAGTCTGTTGTATCTCGGATTTATACAATTGTTCATAGAAATCCCTGAAAGTACTATTAGTTTTTTGAGGGTCAACAGTCAAATCGCCATTAGATGTCCTTATGCTATTAATTGCCCATTCTGTTTGTAATTTCTTAATCCTCCAAGCCAATAGTTTACCCGCTTTTTCACCTTGATCGTTATAACGCTGCTTAAGCCATAATAAACTTTTTGCCGCTTTATCTGGAGATAATTTATTATATTTACTTCTTAAAAATAGCAATTATTTATGTTTAAGTAGATCATCTACCTGATCTAAATCATTTTCTAACTCCTTTATTTGCTTCTCTAAATCACACATATCTGCTTTTGTTTAGATTTAGAACTTGTATAACTAATAACTTCTCCTCCAATGTAAGCTTTGAATGCTTCCCATCTCCCATTTGATCAATATTAATTTAAAAAAATAAATAAATTTTACTTTTTATGAAGGTAACGAAGTTCTCATTCTGCAGCCATATAGATTTATATCGCCAATTGCAGGGGCAGTGACAAAGTTTGTCTTATATGAATATTCATAGATATTGGTGCATGGTCTTCTAATCACTATACTGTCATACCAGCAGTTTTTAACCTTTGACAGAACGTTTTGAAAAACAGTTTTACGGTTAATGTTATGCTAGCCCCTCTATTTAAAATACAGAATTAGCTTTTTGTGCACTGTATTGTCTGTGCTTTCGTCCTCAATCAGGCTATGCCAAGTGGAATTTTAACATTATACACCATCTCATCCTGTACTTTCTAATTTGGCTTCAGACCAAACCTTTTTTTTACTCAAAAAAAGAGAAAATATCGACCAGTTTTGCCACTTTTTCTTCTATTATTCACACACCCTGACATTCAGTAAAGCAACAGCACTTTTTTTTTTTTTTTTTTACTTTTACCATTATCATCAAGAGTAAACACAAGCAGCATATCGAACTCTTTGCTCGACGTTGCCGAGACTGTGTGGGTGGACTGTGTTTGTAATTATGAGTGTACCGCTTTAACAGCCAAAGGGGGTGCGGAGTCTGGTAAACTAGCAGGAGACCGTGATTTTCCGCGTTAAAAAAAAAAAAAAAAAAAAAAAAGACTCAGGCTGTTGTTCACTGCGCTGGATTGGTTTTCATCTGCGCTGAGACTGTGTATGTATTTCTACTCGTAACAGCTTTTATGCACTTGATTTTTCATGCTCGACTGTCCAGATTTGCAAGTGTGATGGCGCGCGGGCGCGAGAGCGCCCGTCAAATCACAATGACTGCCTATACAACAATATATGCCCAATCTGCATGCCCATTTAAAGGCTAATTTTGCCTTTGTCCAGCAACATCTGAAAAAAAGGACAGAATGCCAGAAAGGTGTATTATGATCAGAAAACCTCACAGGACGAATTCCAAATAGGGTTCAATGTGTGGTATTACCTTTTTGCATAACCAAGTAACACTAACCAGAAAACCCTAGCTCCCATATCTAGTAAATTTCTTCCTCATTGGGCAGGACCCTAAAAAATTATGAACAAATCTTCACCTGTCACTTACCAAAGTGAAATGTACCAAGGCTATCTGTCAGAGATGTTCCTAGAAAAACACCTAAGACGAGCCTGAGGACTGTAGAGAGTGAACTCAAACCAACGAAGATTGTCTTTTCGTGCACAGGACAGACGAAGGACACACTGTGAGAGTGCGCTACCTCAGACTGCCAAAGTGGTAGTCCCTCTCTGCTCTATTTTATTGCATTCTCAGGTCAAAGGGTTACATGGTTACACAGTGGAAATGCTGACACAGATGGCTACACCAACAGCACATAAACACTAAGGTACATGTTTCTTCAAGGCCGCAAGAGTGTCCTGATAAACCCACAAGAGAAAAAGCAGGGCATTGTTGAAAGACATGTTTATGGCATTTGGGGGTATCCTCCTGCGGTAGAAGGGCGTTATCTCCTCCCGGTGTTGAGGAGTATCTGCTTAAGATCAGAAGGGAAACATGCTGAGGCCAGGATGGAGACATCGCTTCCCACTGTTCAGGGGCATCAGCTTGAGGTCGGAAGGGGGGCATCATTCCATGGTCCCCCGCTTAGGTACCACTGAGTCCTCCGCCGGAGCCTCAACCGGAGGTCATTCCCAATGACAAGGGACCATTAGATCTGGCCCACAAAGGCCCAAATTGACACAAACTGTTTGCAACACCAAATGTGATCAAGACAACCGACCTAAGTCAGTAAAGTAACCTGACTGCTTTTCATTTTGTTACCAGGGGGAAATGATGCTTCTGCTGAGATTTGCGCTGTACCTGCTCCCCATTACTGTGCAACCTGAAATTTGCCCCCAAGATCCACTTCCGTAATGGCCCTGAAAGACCTTATGGGGGTGCTTATCACCAACTCTCGAGCCCACCCCTAGAAAGTGTTTGTCCACCTTGAACCACGAGAAATGTACTTGAAAGATGACAGGACAGCCACCAAAACCAGTTTGGCCTAAGAGCTACCTGGTTCCACAATCCTATCAACATGCTGCCTCCGACACTACAACAATTAGAAAAACTTTCCGTCACTCAGCCAATGTCAGCATAATTTCCAGACAGTCAAAATTAATATTAAGAGGCACGGTCTGTCTTCCTCTTGGTCCCTGCACCAGTCCCTTCCTCATGTGCATTCAAGGTGGAGCCCTCTTTGTTCTGAAACTTCTTGTATCTCCACCTTTTTGAAGAAAATGGCCCACAGCCAGGGAGCTTCACCTCTCACCATGAGGTGGCAGAGATGCAGTAAACCTTGCTTTCTGCACCAACAAGGTGCGAAGGTCAGAAGCAGTCTCCCTGTGCCTTGAAACTACAGTTTTGGGTGTGTTGGAGGCAGCTTGCAGAAAGCTCCATCATGAAGGAATTGCAGCCACTTTACCCTGAGCACAAGGTGCACCATTTCCACCTTAAGTGCTCCACCCTGCACTTAAACTTTTTTTTTGTACTCTTTCTTCCTTTTTTTTTTTTCAAATACACCTATTCAGCACCCTGGTCTCCCTAAGTTGCATGTTTTACATAGCGTGAGTGGAACCTGTTGTTTCCCAAGTACAAATTGATGCGGTATTGGGTTACACTACCAGTTACAGAGGCAACGCTGAGGAGCAACTGTAAAGCGTTGGTCTCGCAGTTCTGTGAACTCGGATTCATTCCCGGCCCCCCTGTGTGGAGTTCACATGTCCTCCATGTGCCCGTGTGGATTTTCTTCAGGCACTCTGGTTTCCTCCCACATCCCAAAAACATGCAACAATAATTGGGTATTCTAACTTGCCCTTAGGTATGATTGTGAGTGCGAATGTTCTCTGTCTCCATGTGCCCTGTGATTTCCTGGCAACCATTTCGGGGTGTACACTGGCTCCTGCCCGTTGACAACTGGGATAGGCTCCAGCACTCCTGCGACCATTGTGAGGACAAGCAGCTAAGAAAATGGATGGATGCATAGCGTTTATAGAAGTTCGGAGCTCGCATTGTCACCAAAGATCCTCATTCCACCTTCACATCACGAATTCAGTGATTCGGCCTTCTCTTTGTCCTTTACGTTATCTTTGTTGTCCAGTCCCTTTGCATTGTTTCTTTGTAGTTTTCCCATTAGCTATTTGAGTTTCAATAAAATACTACTTCCTGGGATTTTTATGTTTGAGTGAAACAGACACCAGTGTTATCTAGAACTCTTATTTTGTCCGTGTAGCAAACCTTCTAGAATAGAGAGATTGAGTTGAGGATTTTGTCACTTTTTCGAAGGTTTCTGGTTATAAAAAGAGACATGGTGCCCTTTTTGCATCAAAGATAGTTTTGTTGTAATGTTCTGACTTAAAGGAAGACTCTCCCCAAAAGTCATATGTGCAATAAACCCTCCAATGTGAAGTAATATTATTATTATTACATATATTTTGGACATTAATTAAAAATAAAGAACAAAATAAAAAAAGAAAAGAAAATAAAGAACATTTTGTGAAATCCAACCGAATCTGGATTTGTGCCAGCTTTGACCACCAGACCCTAAAGAAACATCCTTGACCCCGACCCTGACATCACCAGTGCTGACCATTACAGACTATTCGTTCTAGCTAAGCCAAGATGCCGACGTGTTGTGCACCAAACTGCAACAAAACTGAGAAAACGCACCCAAATTTATCCTCCTTTAATCTCCCGTGGACCTGACAGGATAAAGTTGTGGCTGTCACAGTTGAGGCTTGTTCGGCAGCCGGGGAAATTTGCACGCATCTAATCATTACTGGTTATTAGACACTTAGTTATAGCCTCTCGTGCTGGTACTGTATAAGCAACAACATACTTTATGAGGCGGCACGGTGGCGCAGCTGTTCAATCCTGGACCTCCGTGTGTGGAGTTTGTATGTTCTCCCCGTATCTGCGTGTGTGTGTAACCTGCCTCCTGCTCGTTGACAGCTGGGATAGACTCCAGCCACTGATCTAAAAAAAAAAGACTGGATAAGCTCATTGGCCACCGTAGGTGAAGTCGCTGGAAGCAGATATCCGCCATCTTGATACTCCCAGAACAACCATGTCAACCTTAATCGCCAGTTTCGTGGTCTGAAAATATACTTCAATATTCAGTGTTAACCCCGTAGCTGAAGTCGCTGGAAGCAGATATCCGCCATCTTGATACTCCCAGAACAACCATGTCAACCTTAACCGCCAGTTTCGTGGTCTGAATATGTACTTCAATATTCAGTGTTAACACTTGGGACTAAATGTCTGCAGAAATATATTTCTAAATAAAACATACATGTATGTCTCTTAAAGCCGATCTTACTGGTATGTTTTGAAGTTAAATTCCGGCTCATGCTAGTTGCCTGTTGGGCTGAGCAAGCCTCCAGATTTCACTTTTCTTTTCCTGTTAACTTCTGAAAAATCTCAACATCAGATCAGGAAACATACAGTAAACTCTATATAACTTCACACTGTTTAGGACCACAACTTTTGTGTCAATTTAGAGAAATGTTGACTTACACATAACCTTTTCAATAGTAATATTGGAGACTGGGACCTCACTTTTAATGGTGACCTACGGTATGTATCATCTTATACAGTGTCGAGTTATGCAGGGTTTACTGTATTTTTGTGTCAATTTAGAGAAATGCTGACTTACACATAACCTTTTCAGTAGTATTATTGGAGGCTGGGACCTCACTTTTAGTGTTGACTTATAGTATATATCATCTTATACAGTGTCGAGTTATGCAGGGTTTACTGTATTTTCAGTTCCATATTTTTCTGCCAACAGTACCAACAGGCTACTGAAGCCGATAATTTCCAAGAAATCTGAATTGTGCCTCGAAAACGTGGTCTGCCAGTAACTTGGGGATAGTTTTGGCTCAAACAACATTTAGACCTGTTCCTCGTCTCAGTGAATGATTGAATGGTTCGTGTTTGATGTCCTGCTAAACAGTATTTCAGTCATATCAGAACAATATCTACGTGTTGCAGGATCCATTTCTACAGCTGTTGTCTTATGCTGCCTCACAGAGGTCATTTGCCAGAGACAGTATGGATAGGTTTCCAATTACACCATCTTGTGTGTCATAGAGGTCAGAGAACATAGGTGATAGGTGAAGCGTGAAGTTTTTTTTTATCGTTAATTTATCCGATTGGTCTAAGGAATGTGGTGATGTCACTGGAAACGTATCCATAGCCAGCCCCCTGACACTCTCATATAATACTGACACACTGCCAACCAGTTGCCATTGTGATACCAATTACTGAACTTCAAGTGAAACAGCGGCAGCTATCACTCTTATCTTTGGTTTGATGACCCAGAGTCAAACCTTGTCTGCCAGTATTTTGGGTGGTTTTGGCTCATACCACATTTATACTCATACCAATCATTGAATAATTGGTGTTTAATGTCTTCAATTAGCCTATTTTAGTCCTTTAACGATGGTGTCTCCTTGTAGCAGGACAGATTTCCATTGCCCTTTACCTGGTGCTGCCTCACCGAGACAACTAGCCAAAGACACCCAGCAAGCTCCCTCACCCAGTCACAATATAGGCCTAAAAACAATGGGCCAACCAGTCGCTGCTCAAACACCAATTGCTGAGTGCCAGGTGAGACAGACAGCTTCCGCTGTCACATGTAGTCTTGTGTCAGACTGGGTTTTAAACCTGGATCTCCCACCCTAGAAGCAGATGCTCTACAGGCTGTATCATTTCCATTTACACCGATAACAAATGTAAGCCACAGCTGTACAAGGTATGCTTACAGGATGGCTTTTATCGAAGTCCTTTTGCTGCAAACTCTCTCCCTTCTTTTAAGTGCTGAAATAGTATGGATATACAAATGGGGGAGGAGGGATCCCATAAATTTGGTTTACCTTATTTCGTTCCTGGGGCCTTCCCGGCTTAATCAATATATATATCTGTCAGAAATTTGGTCGACACGCTTGGATGGAACGCTTTTATTTCACATAGTGCTTCACAGCGTATTTTGGGAAAAGTTAGCATGTCACGGAAAGTGGGCCCTAGGTAATATGCAAGGTTTCTTGGTAGTTACGCTGTTATGTGTCTTTCCTTTGCACTTAGCCTTTTTTGCCTTACCAAGTCGAATTAAAAATGTCAAGCTCACATGGACAGTTGTAATTCTACATGCCAAACTTTATTGAGAAAAACCCTGCCATAATCCAACCTGTAAGCGATGTCCTCCACATGTTTTGGGAGTATCAAGATGGCAGCCAACTGGCTTCAACCAATTGACACACCGCTCGATATGTTTGAACTATCCAGTCTTTTTTTTAGGTCAGTGGGTCCAGCACTCCTGCAACCATCGTGCGGCTAAGAAAATGGATGGATAGATATATGCGTGTAAGCACCCAACACTTCCCAGTTACCATTTACGGCGATGAGCGAGTGCAACCCCGCCCCACCCCCCACCAAAGTACCCCGGTCGATCGCGAGAGGCTGGCTGCTTGAAAAGTATAACTTGGGATAAAAAAGTCTGGCCACGCTTCCTGTATATTCTCTACATCCAAACCAACTCCTCAGATAAGCATCAAACATATATAACATATAATGGGACTGTTATTGTTCGTGGTCAGCGCCACCCCCCTCTCCAACACGTCAAGTTGCTCCTGTGTGTATTCTGGCTCAAACGCTTGAACATTATTTTCATTTTGTTTGCTTAATGGCGGGAGTAGTAATAACACAGAGCATTGACTCGCTGTTATAGTCTCTTATTGGCTCTTAGCACACAACACTTCCCGGTTACTATTTACGGCAATGCGCATATTTCATACACAATGTAACTCAATGTGCTTTATATGAATTTAAATACAAAGAAATAAAACATTTAAAATGTAAAAATTCAAAAAATAAATGGAAAAATGACAACATTCAAAAATAAAAAATAAAAGAAATAATAATAATAATAACCTTTCATATAGCACCTTTCAGACGAAAATACAGAACCAAGGACACCATATAATCAAAACCTGTGTAAAATAGGTGTGTTTAAAGTTTTTGTTTGGAAATCTCCAGTGATGGGGCACTGTGGATCTCAGAGGGGAGAAGGTTCCAAAGGATGGGTGGGATTCTACTCTGAGTCCCAAGGTTCGTAGGTGGGTGCAGTGGATTTAGAAGAGACCAGAGTTTAAAGACCTCGTGAGATTAATGGGTGTAGGAGGTCTAAAAGAAATTGCAGTATATTTCAGTTTTCTTTTAACTTGAACAAATCTGTTTAGTAACAATTAGTTTTCTCTTTGCCTTTCTTCAGACACTTGCATCATTGCAGCACTTATCTACAGCTCTGAACATCCTGGAAAAGTATGGGTGTAACCTAACAAATCCCAACCGACCGAAGTATTGGAGAACTGTCAAGCACAACAATCCAGTGTTCAGGGCCACGGTTGATGCTATCCAGGTAACATATACACTTGGACTGCTAAAAGGTGGACTATTAGGAAATATCTGATGCACTAGACACTGTAAGCAATACTATAATGATAGAAAGACTGTAGGTCATGATTTACAGTATATTTTGTCTATCCGTTTATTATGGGGGATACCTTCCAGATTGTATAAAATACTCTGATGGATGACCCAAGTCTGGGGAGCCGCAGCCATGTATTCTGAGATTTTGGGGAACAACCTCTGTCCCTCAATCAGAGCATTGAAGATAGGTCGTGGCTGGGACGTTCGACAATGACCCTACACACACAGCCAGGAAAACCAAGGAGTGACTTCGTAAGAAGCACATCAAGGTTCTGGCGTGGACTAGTGTTCTCCAGACCTAAACCCAATAGATGAACAACTACAGGAAATGTTTGACCTCTGTAATTGCAAACAAAGGCTACTGTATCAAGTATTAACATTGGTTTTCTCAGGTGTTCAAATACTTATTTGCAGCTGTATCAGACAAATAAATCGTTAAAAAATCATACATTGTGATTTCTGGATTTTTCTTTTTAGATTATCTCTCTCACAGTGGACATGCACCTACGATGAAAATTTCAGACCCCACCATGATTTCTAAGCGGGAGAACTTGCAATATAGCAGAGTGTTCAAATACTGATTTTCTTCACTGTAAGCATTACAGAAAATGGATAGATCGATTTAAAAAATCTGCATGATAGTGGGGGAACACTAATTATTCACAGTAGAGATTTATCATCCCTCCAAGCATCCACACATTTTTTATCGCTTTTCGTAGCTCGGGAGTACTTGCAGCAGGGAAGACCAGACTGGGGTCTCCCCAGCCAATCCAGCTCTTCCATGGGATCCCATATCAGACAGAAGATATAATCCCTTTGGCGTGTCCTGGGTCATCCTTGGGGTCTCCTTCTAGTGGGACGTGACCGTAGCATCTCGCCAGCGAGGTGTTCAGGAGGCATCCTAATAAGATGCCACCTGATCTTGCTCCTCTCAATGTGGAGCAGGGTCTCTACTCTTGAGCCCCTCACAGATTACCATGGTTCTTCCCTTGATTCAAAGGGAGATCCCAGACACCCTGCAGGGAAAACTCATTTTGGCTGCTTGTATCTACGATCTTGTTCTTTTGGTCACGACCCACACTTTGTGACCGTAGGTGAGACTAGGAATGTAAATCAACCGGTAAATTGCCAAGAGAAATCCCACACGGGCATGGGGAGAACATGGCGAGGCCGGGATTTGAACCTGGTCTACAGAACTGTAAGGCCAACGCTCTACAGCTGCTGCTCACCATTCCACCGCACCTAGAAATTTCGTCCATAAAAGTTATGAACGGAATCGGTCACTTAAGGGGAGCCTTGGCGGAGTTCATCTCTCACCGGAACCAAGTCTGACTTACTGACGGGCGTGCAGAACAAACTCTGACACTGGGCATTTAGGGAACCAACAGCACCAACAACAACACCACATCAGAGGGAGCCTGCCTCAGAGACCCCAAACTATGCTTCCTCATGGTAAGGTGCTTTAGTGGAATTGAGGTCTTCAATTTATTCTCCCACCAACTCCCAGCGTCCCAAACTGAGGTCGGCAGTCCCCCATCCCCACAATACACAGTGTTGATGGTCCACTTCTTTCCCCTCCTGAAATGCCGGATGGTGGACCAGAATTTTCTCAAACCCCAATGTACAGGCGCTGAGCCGGCTGGCCATAAGTATACCCAGACCCTCTCAGCGCTAACCCCGACCAATTCCAGAATGGAAGAGTGTAACTCCTTTCGAGGGCAAGTACCAGAGCCCAAGCCATGTGTGGAGGTGAGCCCGACTGTCTTGTTAAACTTTTCAACCTTACATACGAGCTCAAGCTTTTTCCCTGCCAGAGATGTAACATGCCACATCCCTAAAGCTAGCGTCTGTAGACACTAAGGTTCTGCCTTCGGCCAACTCCCAGCTCACATTGCACCTGACTCCTTTGGCCCTTCCCACAGAGTGTAAGCCCATGGGAAGGATGAGTAACGTTACCCCTTCGGGTTGTACCTGGTCAGGCGACAAGGCGCAGGCCCGGCCCATCCCACACTTCTCTTCAAGGGCCACCTGTAAACCTGGGTCCAGAAGGGGGCCCCTGTGAAGCACATTTGGGAGAGGAAATTTTTTTTTCTGTTTTTAATCATCATAGTGGTCTTTGGAGCTATGCTTTATTTGGTCTCTCACTTTGGGTTCTGTTAACAATGGCTGACTGTGCCTGTGGCATAAACCCTCTGACAACCTAGCTCCTAGGTTCATTGTGACACACAAACCCCGGCATTACGATAAGGTGACTGCTCAAGGAGAGAATATATTCATCAATCAATACATAGCTTTGTTGCAAATCACAAAATTTGACATATTGAAAACTCTGACTTAATTGGGGCATTATCTTTAAGCAATTTGAATTACATAAATTTAATTAACTTTTTGGAAGTAATGTGAAACTGACCAAGAAATTCTCCAGGTTTGTCTACACCTGCCCACCTTCTTTAAAATGATCAATGCAGGTTGTCACATTACATCACACATCACGAAAAAAAACAGACAAACAAAAAACATCCAGTCTTAGTGTCTAGACCTAAACACTGACAGACCGGTCTTCTCTATATAGTACATATTTAGTTGCTAATTTCCAACAAACTCGTGTTACAATGTGCATGTTTATATGGTCACTTAGAAACGTCTAAAGACATAACTTCAATGCATGTTGAAGAAAACCTAGGTACACAATATAACTGATAAAGCGAGCAAATGTCTACCTTTCTTTACCCTGTTAGTGTACATATTCAAGCCAGAACAAACTGTCTTCTTGAACCTTTGATGATCTTTGTTCTTCCAGGGAGGAAGGACAGTGCTTTGTCTCTATGGTTATTCCAATCAGCAGGCAGATGGGCTTAGCTTCCCTGATGATGTGACCGATCCTGATGTTGGTAGAGTTGCCGCAGTAACTTTGGAGGTGATGAGTCTAAGGATGGAGCTAGAAATGCTCATTAAGGTCTACCTCCTTCATTTGTGCATGTTTTTATGTGGGCATTTCTACTCATTTTGCATTTCTGTTCATCGATCCATCCATCTATTATCTACCGCTTTTCCGGGTCAGGTTGCGGGTGAAGTAGCTTCAGCAGGGATACCCAGATTTCCCTTTCCCCACCCACTTCTTCCAGCTCTTCTGGAGGGATCCTGAGGCGTTACCAACCCAGCTGAAAGACAAAGTCCCTCCAGCCTGTCCTGGGTTGTCTTCGGGGTCTCTTTCTGGTGGAACAAGCAGGAAGACCTCACCAGGGAGGCTTCCAGGAGGCATCCGAATCAGATGCCCCAACCACCACATCTGGCTCCTCTCAATGAACTGATCCCCTCCCGGATGACTGAGCTTCTCACCCTATCTCTATGGGTGAGCCCGGACACCCTGCGGAGGAAACAAATTTCAGCCGCTTGTATCTGGGATCTTGTTCTTTTGGTCATGACCCACAGCTCATGCCCACAGGTGAGGGTAGGAATGTAGATCGACTGGGAAATTGGGAGCATTGCCTTTCCACTTCGCTCCCTCTTCACCACAACAGACCGATACAAATTCCCCATCACTGCAGATGCTGCACCAGTCTGTCTGTCGATCTCCCGCTCCATTCTTTCCTCACTTGTGAACAAGACCCCTAGATACTTGAACTCCTTCACTCGGGAAGGATCTCATCCCTGACCCGTAGAGCGCACGCCACCCTTTTCCGACTGACAACCATGGTCTCTGATTTGGAGGTACTGATTCTCATCCCAGCCGCTTGACACTCTGCTGCAAATCGCTCCAGTGAGAGTTAGAGATCACGGCTTGATGAACGCAACAGAACCACATCATCTGCAAAGACCAGAGAAGCGATGCTGAAGCCACCAAACCAGATACCCTCTATGTCTCGGCTGTGCCTAGAAATTCTATCCATAAATGTTATGAACAAAATCGGTGACAAAGGGCAGCCTTGGCAGAGTCCAACTGTCACCGGAAACCTATCCGACTTCTTGCCAGCAATGTGGACCAAACTCTGACAGTAGTCGTACAGGGACCAAAATGCTCTTATCAGGGGGTTTGGTACCCCAAACTCTGGAAGAACCCTCTACAGGACTCCCCGAGGGACACGGTCGAATGCCTTCGCCAAGTCCACAAAACACATGTGGACTGGTTGCGTACTCCCATGCACCCTCAAGGATACTGCCGAGGGTGTAGAGCTGGTGCACTGTTCCACAGCCAGGACGAAAACCTCATTGCTCCTCCTGAATCCGAGACTCGACTTCCCGACTGACCCTCCTCTCCAGTACCCCTAAGTAGTCCTTAACATGGAGGCTGAGGAGTGTGATCCCTCTATCGCTGGAACACACCGTCCGGTCACCCGTCTTAAAAAAGGGGGGACCACCACCCCAGTCTGCCAATCCAACGGCACTATCCCCGATGTCCATGCAATGTTGTAGAGGGGTGTCAACCAGGACAGCCCCACAACTTCCAGAGTCTTTAGGAACTCCGGGCGAATCTCACCCACCCCCGGGGCCCTACCACCAAGGATCTTTTTAACCACCTCGGTGACCTTAACCCCGGAGATAGAAGAGCCCGCCAGAACCCAGACTCAGCTTCCTCGTGGATTAGTTGAGGTCGGAAACCACAATTTCCTCGAAGCTGTCCTGAAGTCGTTCTCCATGGCCTCACCGAACTCCTCCAATGCGCGGGTTTTTGCCTCAGTGACCACCAAAGCTGCATTCCACTTGGTCAGCCGGTACCGATCAGCTGCCTCGGGAGTCCAACAGGCCAGAAATGCCTGATAGGACTCCTTCTTCAGCTTGACAGAACCCCTCACTGTTGGTGTCCACCAACGTGTTCGTGGTTTGCCCGCCACGACAGGCACCGGCCACCTTAGGGCCACAGCTCTAGTCGGCCGCCTCAGGAATGGAGGCGTGGAACATAATTCACTCGGACTCAATGTCCGCTGCCTCCTCTGAGAGTGAGCAAAGTTCTTTTGGAGGTGGGAGTTGAAATTCCTTCTGACAGGGGAATCTGCCAGCCATTCCCAGCAGACTCTCACAATACATTGGGCCTGCCAAGTCGGACTGGCATCTTCCCCCACCATCGGATCCAAATCACTAGCAGGTGGTGATCAGTTGACAGCTCTTCCCCTCTCTTCAAGACATGCGGTCGCAAGTCTGTTGACACAACCACAAAGTCAATCATTGAACTGCGACCTAGGGTGTCCTGGTGCCAGGTGGACATGTGAACACCCTTATGCCTCAACATTGTGTTTGTTTTGGACAATCCGTGATGAGAACAGAAGTCCATTAACAGAACACCACTCGACTTCTGATCGGGGGGGGGTGGGGTTCTTCCCAATCCCGCACTTCCAGGTCTCACTGTCATTGCCACATGGGCATTGAAGTCCCCCAGCAGAATGATGGAGTCGCCAGAGGGGGCGCTTTCCAGCACTCCCTCTAAGGACTCCAACAAGGGTGGGTACTCTGCACTGCCATTTGGTGCCCAAGCACAAACAACAGTCAGCCCATCCCCCTACATGCAGGCGGAGGGAGGCTAACCACTCATCCACTGGGGTAAAAATGCACAGCCCCCGAGCTAGGGTGCTATAAGTATCCCCAGATCTGCTCGGCGTCTCTCCTCATGGGCAACTCCAGAGTGGAACAGAGTCCAACCCCTCTCATGAGGAGTGCTGCCAGAGCCCAAGCGGTGGATAGATGCGAGTCCGACTATAACTAGTCGGAACTTCTAGAGCTCACGCACCAACTCGGGCTTCTTCCCTGCCAAAGAGGTGACATTCCATATCCCTAGAGGTAGTTTCTGTAGCCAGAGATCAAATTGCCAATGTCCCCGTCTTTGGCCACCGCCCAGCTCACATTGTACCCAACCCCTATGGGCCCTCTCACAGGTGGTGAGCCCATGGGAAGGGGGACCAATATTCCCCAATCAGGCTGTGCCCCGCCAAGCCCCACGGGTGCAGGCCCGGCCACCAGGCGCTCTCCTTTGAGGCCCACCTCCAGGCCTGGCTTCAGAGGGGACCCCCGGTTACTCACGTCTGGGCTAGGGAAACCAAGATCCAATTTTTGCAGTCATCATAGGGTTCATCTCTGTTCACTGAGTAGAATTGTTATTGCTCTATACTTTAACTAAGATTTTCCAAAGAACCTTTTAAAAGTGGATTTTTTTGCAACTTGAACATGCAGTAAACATATTTACTACAGCCCTTGATTTCAATCACACATGGGGCACCATTATATATTGTTTGGCCCGATGTATTTGGATCTTTATGAGTACAATTAGTTTACTGATATACTGTTCGATCAGGGGTACAGAATTTCAGTCATATTTTTTTCTTCCCAGCCTTTCCCTATTGAGAATTCTTGCTAAATTTAGGAACAAGGATGATATTGGGGGAATCAATGAATTTCCGCCAAATCTTGTCAGTCTTTCTGCATAATATTAAGAGTATTAAAATATGGGTAATTTAAGTATGACAGTGTTATATTGAAAGTCATATCATGTTTGACATAACATTTCCTACGAATGTAAATTGTGGTAAATTAATCTGATGATCATACTTGGAGAATTTTAGCCAATGTATAGAAATGCTTAATTGTTGAAATATAATGTAGTAAAAATTTCTGTATATTTGTGAATGCTGAAGAGCCATTGACAATACTCTTGCATACATGATTCTTAATTTTGTATTGTGTTTGATCCCAGGAGACTCATCCTCATCCAGAATTCTATGAGAGGATCATTCCTACACTAAGACACAAGGTCAGTAGTGAGGGTTATCACTTATTCTGAGTTGTGTAAAATATTCACTGTTTCAATTGTTACATAGCGCATTTGAACTGGAAGAATGTCACATAGTCAAATGAAACCCAAATAGAACGTTTTCAACTTGTCATGTTTGGAGGAGAAAGAATGATGGGTTAAATCAAAAGAACACCATAACTACTGTGAAGCATAGGGGTGGAAACATCATGCTTTGGAGCTGTTTTTCTGCAAAAGGACCCGGGTGGCTGATCTGTGTAAAGGAAAGAATGAATGGGGCTATGTATTGTGGGATTTTGAGAGAAAACCTCCTTCCACCAGCAATGTCATTGAAGATGAAATCTGGCCAGGTCTTTCAGCATGACAGTGATTCCAAACACACCGCCCGGGCAACAATGGAGGTGCTTTGTAAGAAGTACTTCAAGGTACTGGAGTGGCCTTACCAGTTTCTCAAAATCTTTGGAAGGAATTGAAAGTCTGTGTTTTCTAGCGACATATCCCCAAACATCCCTGCTCTGCAGGAATGGCACAAAATACCAGCAACACTGTGTGGAAAATATACAGAAAATTTTTGACCTTCCCAACTAAGGGTATATAACTAAGTACTGAGATGAACCCTTGTAATCAGAATTACAATCAGCTTTATTAGCCGAGTGTGTAAAACCACACAAGGAATTTTTCTCCGGCTGTCGGTGCTGCCCTGGTACGACATACAGAACAACAACAAAGCAACAACAACAAATAACAAGACCTATTTCTATTTATGGGAACTATTCCTTATAAGAGTCGTGCAAGACGTAGAAACTTCTTCATTTAGAACAGGTAAGCGATACTAAGTGTGTTGACGTCCCACATTGTTTAAATCTTGTACAGAGTCCCTTTACCCATTTGCGGTTCCCGTTATAGTGCAATGACATTTGTGCAAAGGGAGCAGTTGAAAGTGACGAATCATGCGATAGTCTACAAAATATTTTACTAAAACTAATACTGTGTGGACCAGCAGGATGTGAGTGAGTATCCCAACAATTGCACAAGGCAAAAATAATCAATCAATCAAAAGCCTTTGTCATTATATGCTGTGCATACAACGAAATGATGAGTGCTTCTCCACATGGTGCAATAAAATAGAATAAAAATCGAAAAACGTCTTGGGTAAAAAACAATAGATAAAACATCAAGGCACAGTTACTGCTAAAATAAATTGTGCATCATCAATGCACAAAAGTGCCGTTCCATAATATTCCATTACAGTACTATTATTTCAGTGGTTTGAGTTCAAGGAGTTGATGGCTCTGGGAAAAAAGCTGTCCTTGAATCTGGTTGTCTGTGTTTTGTGGGACCTGTAGTGCCTGCCAGAGGCCAACAGGTGAAACAGATGAGGACCAGGATGTGAATAGTCCATTACAATATTAGTGGCTCTGCTAATAAATTTGCTGATAAAGAATTTCATGACTTAATTGCCAGAGGGAAAAAACTGTTCGAGTGCTTGCTAGTTTTGACTTACATTGATCTGTAGCACTTACCTGATGGAAGGAGCTGGAAGAGCTGGTGGCCAGGATGTGGAGGATCCGAAAAGATCCCAGCTTTGGACCTCGTTTGCGTTGCATGTAAGTCCTCAATAGTTTTTAGAGTCATGCCGGTAATCCGTTCAGCTCTTTTGATTGCCCGTCGGAGTTTGTCATTTTTTGTGGCAGCTCATATGACAGGCCGTGCTTCCTCAGAAGCCGCAAGAAGTACATCCTTTGCTGGGCTTTTTTGAGGATGGATTTTATGTTAGTCTCCCACTTCAGGTCCTTTGAGACTGTAATTCCCAAGAACTTGAAGGTCTCGACAGTGACACAAGGCAGTTGGACAGGGTCAGGGGCAACTGTGGTGAAGGATGCGTCCTGAAGTCCACAATCATCTCAACAGTCTTTAGAGTGTTCAACGCCAGATTGCAACACCAAAGCTCCAGTCTCGCCACTTACTGTCGAGATGTTGACTTGTCGCTGTCTTTGATGAGGCCAATGACTGTAGTGTCATCTGCGAACTTCAGGAGTTTGACAGTCGGATGCCACGAGGTGCAGTCGTTAGTATAGAGCGAGAAGAGCAGAGGCGAGAGCAATGTTGTTTTAAAAGCTTTTTATTCAATAATAGTGATGATGATGATTTTGATGATAATGCATTAAACTTGTATAGTACTTCTCAAGATGCTGAAAAATGCTTTATCCCAATCTGATGATAATAACTGTAAGGTGAATGAACAGAAAACATGGTTGCTCTTGTCAACGACGGTATCCACCATGGTGGAACACATAGGAGTGAACGGGAACTGGGTTGTCATTAACTGAATGAAGAAGCACATTAAAGTGTAATTTAATTTCTAAATTACTAATTTCTAATGCAAATTATCTTATGTAGACGGAAATATAGCTTCAACTGTACCATAAAATTCCAAACCTTTTTGATGTTTTTACCAAAAAATATGTTTATGAATTAAAGTCTGCGAACTTTGAACTAGTTTCCCGTGTCTGAGAACAGCGTGTGGCTGACCTCTGACGTCACTACAGGTAAACACATCATACTGCAGATAGTTTCACATACAAGTACAGGCAGATCCATCACGCTGTACAATGAACAGCTGGGTGGTCGCATACCTGTTTACTAAATATATGGCGTTTACATAATTTTAAAACAAGATTGAAAACTTCGTATGTGCATTCAGGATATTGATGCCTTTACTATTTAGCAGTTTATGACTAAACAAAACAAGTACTTCAGAAATGCTTACCAGTCTTTGTTTCCAACATGATGCATGTCCTGCTCCCTGCATGCTCGACACTTTCTTCATCGCCAGCTATTTCGTCTGCATTCGAACGTGTGTGTGTGGTGTCTGACTGGCTCAAATTGATAACCTTTAATGCCTTTATAAAGCTCGTATTCTTCACCGTCTCTGTGCGACACTTCAAAAAAGTGTTCATCTCTCGAAATATCGATCAATTCATCATCGTTCTTACAACGTATTCCAATGCTCGCCATTGTTGTCACCAGTTCTGACGTCACGTTCTTGCTCGGTTGTTTCAACTTTGTTTCCGTCTTTTTCCGGCGTATCCAGCAATGTGCAATCATTTTTTGCCAATAATCAAAAAATAAAAATATTTCCTTCATAATGGATTTCAGATTAAAATTCTGCATAAAAAACTGTATAATATTAGCAAAAAGGTGCATTGCGGACCTTCCTTACACTTTAATGATGCTGTGAAAAATAATTGTATTATTTGGTGAATGAATCTTTTGAACGACTTTTCAGAATGACTCTTGTTTACAAACTAATTCTCATGTTTCAGTACACTTAGAGAAGAACTTCCGTTCCCATCACTAGTTGCAAAGTGGCCAATGACATAAATGTACCTGAAATTGAAGTTCTTTCCCCATTCTTCAGCTCTAACTTTTGGAGCTACTGTACTTTAGTTTTCACATTAAGTTTCAACCTGATAGCAAGCGCATCGGAGACAACATTTCAAGTTTGTCATGTGTAACATTGCTAAACTATATCGGTGGAAAGACAACAAATGAGAAATTTTCATTACCCTGATGTGAAAACAAGTAGAACCAGAAAAAAATGATATCTTTACAGTGGAAACACAAAAACAGTGTAGGACTCATTACTTAATATGTTAAGGGGAAATGTAATTACCACACCATCTTTTCTCTTTGTTTAGGATGTGGGCCTGAACACAGATGCTGTAGTTAGCCGTTCATCTTCCAGCTCTAGTAAACATCATTCAGACAGTCAGTCCCAGTTGCTCACCTTCCCTCTCGACGACCATTCCATGAGGGAGAGCGGCCATTGTTGCTCACTCTCCTCCGACCACCAAAGTCTCAAGCCTCTTCAAGTCATGTTACCACCCTTCAAGAAACACCCAGGTGAGGAGAGAGACGAACCGCTTCGTCCTGGGTTATGATGGAGGCGCATGTTTTTAATGGAGATTCCAAGCCATGCGGCCATTAAGATAAAAACTCGAGTCAAGATTAAGATCAAACTAGTCAAGATGAGGTCATACCATGTCACAGCAGGGCTTACTACTTTTTCCGTTTTCTTACATTAACTGACTCAAGACAATGAAATCGGAATATATTTTTAAAACCTTAGTTATATTTTTATTATGCTCTGGTAAAGTAATTATTTGATCATAAAAGAAAATAGCCCTGTCACAAATATGCTTTTAAACATACACACTGTACTTGCATGGATGGATTTTTTTTAGCAGTGTAAATATATGTATTAACAGTCTATATGCAATCTTTTTGCTGTGCCTGTTGCTACATTATACAGCAGAAAGAAATGTCATTAATATTCTTTTCAGAAAACTGCACTATCTGTGGAATATTTCGCATCACTGTCCACTGCCTGAGTTGCCTCCAAGGGATGTGTTTGGAATGTGATAGACTGTACCATTCTTACCCTGAAAGGGCCAAGCACCATCGAACAGCTGTCACATCCTCCGCCTCTTTCACTGCAACTTCTAAAAGCGGGAATAATAAAAGGTTAGATGGAATAAACTTCACAATATGTTACACACACACAGTAATTCACACTGCAGTTCGAAGTTTGTTTTTGAATTTAGTGTGATATAATAGCTCAACCCCAGGATTCACTCAACGCCTCAAGGGAATACATTATGTGTCAGTCCTGCTGGTCTCAAAAGACACTTACTCGTGGTCAATTGACTCTTTTCCCTTGTGGGTTATTCATACAGAACCTACAGTGAAGAAAATAAGCATTTGAACACCCTGCTATATTGCAAGTTCTCCCACTCAGAAATCATAGAGGGGTCTGACATTTTTATCATAGGTGCATGTCCATTGTGAGAGAGATAATCTAAACAGAATAATCCAGAAATAGCAATGTCTGCTTTTTTTAATGATTTATTTGTGTGATACAGCTGCAAATAAGTATTTGAACACCTGTCCATCAGCTAGAATTTTGACCCTCAAAGACCTGTTAGTCCGCCTTAAAAAGTCAACCTCCACTCCATGTATTATCTTGAATCAGATGCACCTGTGTGAGGTTGTTAGCTGCATAAAGACACCTGTCCACCCCTTACAATCAGTAAGAATCAAACTTGTAACATGGCCAAGACCAAAGAGCTGTCCAAAGACACCAGAGACAAAATTGTACAACTTCACATAGCTGGAAAAGGCTACGGAGAAATTGCCAAGCAGCTTAGTGACAAAAGGTCCACTGTTGGAGCAATCATTAGAAAATGGAAGAAGCTGAATATGATGGTCAATCTCAATCGGAGTGGAGCCCCATATAAGATATCACCTCATGGGGTGTCATTGATCCTTAGAAAGGTGAGGAATCAGCCGGAGACTACACGACAAGACTTGATCAATGACCTGAAAAGAGCTAGGACCAACGTTTCCAAGGTGACTGTTGGTAATACACTTAGACGTCATAGTTTGAAATTATGCATGGCACGCAAGGTTCCCCTGCTTAAACCTGCACATGTCAAGGCCTGTCTAAAGTTTGCCAATGACCATTTGGATGATACAGAGGAGTCATGGGAGAA
This sequence comes from Syngnathoides biaculeatus, assembly GCF_019802595.1. Taxonomy (NCBI): domain Eukaryota; kingdom Metazoa; phylum Chordata; class Actinopteri; order Syngnathiformes; family Syngnathidae; genus Syngnathoides; species Syngnathoides biaculeatus. The sequence goes on along the minus strand of NC_084652.1, from coordinate 24,649,424 downwards.
AGTTGTGTGGTCAGATGAGACCAAAATGGAACTTTTTGGTCATAATTCAACTAACCGTGTTTGGAGGAAGATGAATGATGAGTTCCATCCCAAGAACACCAGCCCTACTGTGGCGCATGGAGGTGGTAGGATCATGCTTAGGGGGTGTTTTTCTGTACATGGGAACGGACGACTTCACTGTATTCAAGAGAGGATGACAGTAGCCATGTGTTGTGAGATTTTGGGGAGCAACCTCTTTCCCTCAATCAGAGCATTGAAGATGGGTCGTGGTTGGGTCTTTCAACATGACAATGACCCAAAGCACACAGCCAGGAAAACCAAGGAGTGGCTCAACAGCCCAGAAACCTGTCTGATCTAGAGAAGATCTGTGTGGAGGAGTGGGCCAAAATCCCTCCTGCAGTGTGTGCAAACCTGATGAACAACTTCAGGAAACATTTGACCTCAGTAATTGCAAACAAAGGTGTGCCAAATATTAACATTCGTTTTCTCAGGTGTTCAAATACTTATTTGCAGCTGCATCTAACAGATAAATTATTAAAAAAAACATACATTTGATTTCCAAATATTTCTTTTTAGATTATCTGTCACACAGTCGACCTACGATGAAAATTTCAGACCTCTTCATGATTTTTAAGTGGCAGAACCTGCAATAAAACACAGTGTTCATATACTTGTTTTCTTCACTGTATGTTTCAATATTAGAACAGATGCAATAAAATAGAATATGTACGTATATTAATTCAATCAAGTGTTGATGAAAGTGGTTACTGTGCATTTTATCAGGTGAACTTGAAGTAATCAGTAAAGGAGTTTTACATTTCTCATTGATATAACTAATTAGATTTGTTCCTTCCACTTTCAGTTCTTCCACATGGCATTGCCTTCATTGCACAAAAGTCAACTCATCCCAAGATATGTTGTGTGAGGGTTGTGAGTGCCCTCACTATGAATCACTCAGCTCTGCTGGAGATGATTCTCCACCAGCTACCATCACAGGTTTGTTCTATCACTGTGTGCATCCCACAATCTCTGTTGTGATTGTTTTCATATTCCCATTTATTTTCCTTTCTTCAGTCATATTAGAATGTGCCCAACATTCTGGACAAGTAGTGTCTAACTTATTTTAGTCCCAGGGCACACTGAAGATAGATAGAAATAGAAAATAGAAATGCCATGATCTAAAGAAATTCAAGAGCATATGAGAATTAAAGTAATTCACATCCATCAGTCTGAAAAGAGTTACAAAGCCATTTCTAAAGCTTTAGGAACCCACCAAACCACTTTAAGCACCATTGTCCACAAATGGCAAAAACATGGAAACCTGGGGAACCTTCCTAGGGGTGGCTGACCTATAAGAATTACCCCAAGACCACAGAAACACTTCATCCGGGGGGGTCACAAAGGAACTTGGGAAATTATCTGAAGAACTGTATGCCTCCTTTGCCTCAGGAAAGGTCAGTTGACAAGACTCAGCAAAAGGAAGTTTAAACTAGACTAAAATGACGATTGGGATTTTAGTTTTTTTCCCCACTTCCGGTTAAGTCGCCATACTGTAAACAGGAAAATAACGGAGCTCCCCGTCCTGTTAAAGTTTTGGTTTATAAATGCCATATACGTTGAGTTTTTGTTCCACACGTGAATTAGACATAGAGGCATTTATAATTTGCCCAAACAAAAAAAGAAAGTTGTCCCACAGATGACAGAAGAAATTCCTTCAGCCGAGGAAGAACATGTCGATGACGATTCAGGAAATGCTAGTCGTTCAGAACCGGAGGAGCCAATACTACATAAACAACAGACTGGATGAAGCTGAACAGAGAATCGCAATCACAGAGATAAGAGTGCAAGGACTCGAGGAAGCTATGAGCGAGCTGCTAAAGTTACAAGCTAAGTTGCAAGACAAACTAATTGACCAAGAGGGAAGAGCATGATGAGAAAATATAAGAATTAATGGCGTAGCGGAGGGGTCGGAGAACAATTCTTCATCGACGATGATGTTCTATTGAATCTATTGAAAGAAGACTTGCATTTGCCACACGCCGAAGATTTGAGGATTGAACACGCTCACCGCATGCTGGGACCAAAACCCCCACCAGATGCACCACCGAGATCCATTGTCGTGAAATTCTCAAGCACCAAAACTAAAGAGAAAATCCTGAAAAAAGTGTGGCGAAAGAGAGGACTTTTACATCAAGGTAAAAAAGGTTTGTGGACCATGATTATGCACCGGAGATACTCAGGAAGCGCTGGGAGTACACAGAGGTGAAGAGGGTGCTTAAGGAGAACAATATCCTGTTTCAGACTACTTTCACAGCGATAATGATGGTGTTATGCAAGGGAGAAACATGCATCTACAACTCAGCAGAGGAGGCTATGAAAGATATGGTGAAGAGAGGTATGTCTGCGGCGATACAGTATATCAACCTCCGGCAAAATTGGCTGACAGAGTCAACAACCTGATGTGGAGCAGAACTCCAGAGCAGGGCTGCCGCAAGCCGAGACGCCACGGGAAGGCTTCAAAAAGAAACTGGACATCTTCAGACGGACTGACCGGTAAATTTATTTTGTTAGGACAAAGAATTGTTATGGTAAAGAGGCAAGGTGATGGCAATTAAGGGAAAAATATAAAATAGAAAATAAAAATAAAAAAATCACCATCACTATAAGATTTAGGGTTACTTCGATGATATAGGATTGGGGAATATCTGAGTAATTATAAACTATGGGCTGTTCAGAATGCTTAAACGAGGGCCCTCTACAGCCAGTGACATGTATAGTCTTCCCCTCTGAACCGATAAAACATCACGGCCCTACAGGGTCATTATCATGACCTCAAAACAGGAAGTTCAAGCTGAGACACTGGTGAAATCTTTTCAATTTACAATGTTCTGGTTCTATTCATGTTTTGTTTCCTTTGTTTCTATTTTGTTTGTTTGTGTGCTTTTCTCTTTTTTAAAAAATGTATTTATGCTGTTACTGCATTTGAGTGGAGGGGGTAATAACTTATAATGTAAAGGGTGTACTTAATTCAATAAAAAGGAGCAAAATACTGGGTAAAATGAAAAAAAGATAGGATTGATGTACTACTCCTGCAGGAGACCCATTTAACCTACACAGAGCACCCTAAACTTAATAGACAGGGTTTTAATCAGGTCTACTCATCATCATATAAAACGGGACACAGACCTGGTGTGGTAAATTTTTTAAAAGATATAAGAAATCACAGATGAAAGAAGAAATGATGTGGTTGTGGGGAGTCTTGTGGGGGGGGGGTTCTTCGGGAGTATGGGGTACCGAGCCACAGGCTGTTCGGTCCCTGTTCGACCGGGATTTGGTCCGTTTGGCAGAAATAAGTCAGACTAGTTTCCGGTGAGAGTTGGACTCCGCCAAGGCTGCCTGTTTTCACCGATTTTGTTCACAACTTTTATGGACAGAAATTCTAGGCACAACTGAGGCGAAGAGGGTATCCGGTTTGGTGGCCTCAGCATCGCATCGCTGCTCTTTGCAGACGATGTGGTTCTGTTGGCTTCATCAAGCCGTGATCTCCAACGCTCACTGGAGAGGTTCGTACAGGGTTTGCACGCAGCCCTAAAAGTCCCTAAAAACCCCTAAATTTCTAAGGGTACATTTAGGGGCCCCTAAAAGTCCTTAAAATTCAGCGAAAACCAGTCAAGCCCTTAAAAAGGCCTTAAATTTTAAAAAAAAAGTAAAAGGGAGGACCTCTACCGCCAAAATTCTTCCTAAAAAAAACCTGAATCTTTTATTTAAAAAAAAAAAAATAGAGATCGTCTGGCGTCCAAAACAGTCGGAAATTGTCAACGAAAGTCACTCTGTTTACAACTTGTCGCCATCTTGTTGTTGATATTCCATTGTTCGTTTCCGTGAGTAGGCATTTCACTTCATCTTCGTTACGACGTAGCGTAGTTATTTGATCGATCCAACTTGTATCATGGGGAAGTGCATTTTTCAACATGCTTGGGTTGAAAGTAAGGAGTTTGGGAACTGGGTTAGTCGAGATCCAAAAGATCGGCACATGTTCGACTGCCATTTGTGAAAACAGAGTTACCAGCTTAGAAAGATGGGCGTCAAAGCACTGGAGTCGCACCGGAAAAACAGGAGACACGCTGATTTGGCGAAGACTGTCTCATTTTCTGTTGGTATGAATCTGTTTCTGTCAAAATATCAAGATAGTGAAGCATCAACTTCAGGCAGTGGTACTGGCAGTGCATGCGCACCTACAGTTGTCCAGTCATCAACTTCAACCAGCCAGAAGTCAACCTTTATGAACGTAGTTCAATACAAGAAAACGGATTCGTTAAAGGCAGAGATTGTGTGGACTTTGAAAGTGATCTGCAGCTATTACAGTTACAAATCTTGTGAAAATAATTCGAAAGTGTTTGCAGTCATGTTTCCAGACAGTGACATTGCTAAAAACTACCACTGTGGGGAAAGGAAGACTTCGTACCTGGCTACATTTGGCATCGCTGCCCACTTTTCATCTCTACTGAGGCAGAAAATGAAGGCTGAATCAGAGTATGTCCTCCTCTTTGATGAGTCTCTAAATCATGAGATGCAAGAGAAGCAGCTGGACATTCATGTGCGATTGTGGATGGATGACCGGGTCCGAACTTGCTACCTCACCTCTGAATTCCTGGGACATTCAGCAGCAACGGATCTTCAGGAGCGTCTGGACCCTATCATGTGTGACTTCGCTCACCAAAAGCTGCTCCAGCTCTCGATGGATGGCCCCAGTGTTAATTGGAAGCTGTACAAATCTATTCAAGAACAAATAGGAAAGATGACCACACGCCACATGGTGCGGACTGGAAGCTACAGTCTACACATCCTCCATAATGCATTTCGAATCGGTTGCGAGGCAGCATTTATGAGGGGTGGAAGATTTTCTGTCCAGCCTCTACAACTTGTTTCGCGATGAACCTGCCAGGCGCGAGGACTTTAAACAAGTCACTGGATCCAACACTCTTTACAATAGATTATTGCGAGGCAGCATGGACAAAGAAGGTGAACTGCCCAACCAACAGCTCCTTCACTGTTGTTCAGAAAGTAGCACAGGACCCCGTCTTTGTTTACAAGCTTCACTTCTTTCTCATGTGCGCCAGACTGGTGGAACCATTTCTGAAATTGTACCAGACTGACAAGCCTATGCTTCCCTTCATCGCAATGGACATGGGTAACCTCATCAAGACTCTGATGGAAAAGTTCATCAAGCCTGAAGTCCTTAAAGAAAAGGCAGCCTCCCTCACCAGCCTTGTCAAGATTAATGTGGGTGACAAGTCACACTGGGTGGATTGATCGAAAGTAGGCATAGGCTTTGCGGCTGAGAGACTGCTTCTGAAATCTGGCATTGCAACTGACCGTGTAAAGCAGGAATTTAGAATGAGCTGCCAAACTTTCCTGGTAAACATGATAGAAAAGTTGCTGGAGAAGCCCCCCATCATGTACAGTTTAGTCCGCCTACTAAGCTGGATGGACCCTCGACAGATTGCCATGAAAGATGAGAAGGAAAACAACAACAAAAAAATCCAAAAAACCTTACACATCATGGTGGCTCACAGAAGGATGGAGGAAAGCAATTGTGACAGGATTCTGTTCCAGTATTTCAGACTGAGTGAAAAGATCCAAGAAGATGAGGAGGTTAGGGTCGCTTTCTCTGATTTCAATATCTCAAAGGACAGGCTGGACACGCTTTTCCACTCCACTCTGCATCAACAGGAAAGCCAGCAGTTCCAGGAGCTATGGGGCGTCATAAAGCAGTTGCTGCTCCTGTCCCATGGACAGGCATCTGTGGAAAGAGGCTTCTCCACAAACAAGGAGGTCACCGAGGACAACCTAAGCAAGGAGTCACTGATTGCTCTGAGGCAAATAGTGGAGGTGGGCCAGCAATATGCAGGGCCTGACATGGTGCCAATCACAAAGGAGCTCTTGGTCGCTGCGTCTTCTGCCAGAAGTATTTATGTCCAGCATCTAGAGGAGGAAAAGAAGAAGAAGGATGCATCAAAACAGACAGAGAAGAGGAAGGCAGCTAAGGCATAGATGGACAGCCTCAAAGCCAAAAAAGCCAGAATAGAGACTGACATATCTACGCTTATTGAGAAGGCTGACAGGCTGTGTGAGGAAGCAGATGAAAAGAGGAATCTGAGGTTTATCACCGAGGCCAATGCACTCAGAGGCAGAGCAAAAGACAAGAGAGCCACTTTGGCACTTCTGCAGCAACAAATAGAGGAGGCACTGGGTAGGTTGTAGGGGTCATCAGGAGATATTTATTTGTAAACTGCAATTGCAGTTAGAATCTGTTTTTCTGTAGACTGTTATGTGAAGTAATTCTGTGAAGACATTGACAATGGTCATATCAATGAGAACTACCACAATGGGCGACTGTCACAGGTACTGTGGTCCTGGAAACTTGATGAAACTTGATGAACCAAGAACGGTTGATGGCACCAATGGGTGAGTCTTTTTTCCTTACTTTTGATTTCCCACGATGGCCCTAAATTTTTCGTGTTGGCCCCTAAGAATGCCCCTAAAAAGCAAATTTTTATGGTCAGTATGAACCCTGTTCGTAGCAGAGTGTGAAGCGGCTCGGATGAGAATTAGCACCTCCAACTCAGAGACCATGGTCCTCAGTCGGAAAAGGGTGGCGTGCCCTCACCGGGTCGGGGATGATATCCTGCCCAAGGTGGAAGAATTTAAGTATGTTGGGGTCTTGTTCACGAGGGCAGAATGGAGCAGGAGATCGACAGACTGATCCGTGCAGCGTCTGCAGTGATGTGAACCTTGTATCGGTCTATTGTGGTGAGGAGGGAGCTAAGTTGAAAGGTGAAGCTCTCAATTTACCAGTCGATCTACGTTCCTACCCTAACCTATGGGCATGAGCTGTGGGTCGAACAAACAAGATCCCGGATACAAGCGGCCGAAATGAGGGTGTCCGGGGCTCTCCCTGAGAGATACGGTGAGAAGCTCAGTCATCCAGGAGGGGCTCAGTGTCAAGCTGCTGCTCCTCCGCATTGAGAGGAGCCAGATGAGGTGGCTGGGGCATCTGATCCACACGCCTCCCTGATGCCTCCTTGGTGAGGTGTTCCAGGCATGTCCCACCAGAAAGAGACGCTGGAGAAATTATGTCTCCTGGCTGGACTGGGAACACCACCGGATACCTCCAGAAGAGCTGAAAGAAGCGGCTGGGGAAATTGAAGTCTGGGTATCCCTGCTGAACCTATTTCCCCAGTGGTCTGACCTGAAGAAGTGGTAGAGATGGATGGATGGATGGGACAAAAATTACTTTTATAAATGTTCATGCACCCCCAGGTGCAACATGGGAATTTTAAAGACAAATCATTGATTTAATGATTACAAAAACACAAGGAATTGTGATTTTAATCTGAGATTGAATCCAAAATGGGATTTATCAAGATTAATTCAGACACAAAACAACACCTTCTTCTTTTCCTTTCGGCATATCCAAAAAAGTGTAAAAGATTACAGGAGGGATGGGCATTTGTGATGTATGGAGGGAATTAAACCCCACAGCCAGAGATCATCCTTTATTCCCCACCACATAAAACATACTCAAGATTGATTATTTCTTTATGTATTGTAAAGATATTGGTTTTGTAAATGTTCTCCCACTTAATAATCATGGAGGGGTCTGAAATTTTCATTTGGCCTAGACCAAAAAGCTATCCAAAGACACCAAAGCAAAATTGGACAACTCCACACGGCTGGAAAGTGCTACGTTCTCCTGGTTAAACCAGCACATGTCAAGGCCCATCTTAAGTTTGTCGATGACCATTTAGATGATGCAGAGGAGTCATGGGAGAAAGTTTTGTGGTCAGATGAGACCAAAATGGAACTTTCTGGTCATATTTCCACTAACCGTGTTAGGAGGAAGATGAATGATGAGTTCAATTCCAAGAACACCATCCCTACTGTGAAGCATGGGGATGATGGCATCATGCTTTGGGGGTGTTTTTCTGCACATGGGACAGGACGACTGCACTGTATTCAAGAGAGCATGACCGTGGCCATGTATTGAGATTTTGGGATCAACATCTTTCCCTCAGTCAGAGCATTGAAGATTGGTCGTGGCTGGGTCTTTCAACATGAATCACACACCCAGGAAAACCAAGGAGTGGCTCCATAAGAAGCACATCAAGGTTCTGGCGTGGCCTAGCCAGGCTCCAGAGCTCGACACAATAGAAAATCTTTGGAGGGAGCTGAAAATCTGTGTTTCTCAGCGACAGCCCATATCTCGAGAAGATGTGTGGAGGATTGGGCCAAAATCCCCCGTGCAGTGTGTGCAAACCTGGTGAATAACTACAGAAAACATTTGACCTTTGTAATTGCAAACAAAGGCTACTGTACCAAATATTAACATTGGTTTCTCAGGTGTTCAAATACTTATTTGCAGCTGTATCACACAAATAAATCGTTAAGAAATCATACATTGGGATTTATGGATTTTTCTTTTTCGATTAATTCTCTCACAGTGAACATGTACCTACAATGAAAATTTCAGACCACTCTACAATTTCTAAGTGGGAAAACTTGCAAGATAGCAAGGTGTTCAAATAATTTTCTTCACTGAAAATTAAAAAAACAGCAAAAACCTGTTTTTGGAAGCTTAATTTAAATGTACTTAAAGGAAAAATGAAAGAAGAACACCAAGAAGACATCAAATTATACCTGTCAGAGAATGATAATGGAGAAGTCTCCCCTCTCATGATTTGGGATGCAGGTAAAGCTGTGTTGAGAGGGAAGATCATTGCTATACTGGACTTCACAAGAAGTTAAAACAACAAAAATGGATTGAACTCGAAAAAGAATTGGAAGAACTGGAAAAAGACATAAAAAAGACATCCAAATGGAAATTAGTCAGAGAATCAAGGAAATGAAAAAAGAACATAATGGAACTATACGATATAGATATTCAGAAAAAAACTTGTTTTTTTTTAAACTGAGGTATTATGAAATAGGTAGTAAAGCAGCCAAAATTCAGTCGTATAGGTTGAGAAAACAACAAGCAGAGAGCAGTCTTCGTTGTATGTTCATGTCCACTGTGAGAGAGATAATCTAAAAAGAAAAATCCAGAAATCACAATATATTATTTTTTTAACAATTTATTTGTGTGATTCTGCTGCAAATAAGTATTTGAACACTTGACTAGAATTCTGATCCTCAAAGACCTGTTAGTCCGCCTTTAAAAGTCCACCTCCCCTGCATGTATTATCCTGAATCAGATGCACCTTTGTGAGGTCGTTAGCTGCATAAGACATCTGTCCACCCCATACAATCAGTAAGACTCAAACTTGTAACATGGCCAAGACCAAAGAGCTGTCCAAAGACACCAGAAACAAAATTGTACAACTCCACACGGCTGGAAAAGGGTACGGAGAAATTGCCAAGCAGCTTGCTGAAGAAAGGTCCACTGTTGAAGCAACCATTAGAAAATGGAAGAAGCTAAATATGACAGTCAATCTCAATCGGAGTGGAGCCCCATGCAAGATATCACCTCGTGGGGTCTCAATGACCCTTAGAAAGGTGAAGAATCCCGGGACTACACGGCAGGAGTTGGTCAATGACCTGAAATGAGTTGGGACCAACGTTTCCAAGGTGACTGTTGATAATACACTAAGACATCATGGTTTGAAATCATGCATAGCATGGAAGGTTACCCTGCTTAAACCAGCACATGTCAAGGCCCGTCTAAAGTTTGCCAATGACCATTTGAATTATACAGAGGAGTCATGGGAGAACGTTTTGTGGTCAGATGAGACCAAAATTGAACTTTTTGGTCATAATTCCACTTACTATGTTTGGAAGAAGATGAATGATGAGTTCCATCCCAAGAACACGATCCGTACTGTGAAAATATAAAGGCTATGGTGATTTAAAGGGTATGGGGATGGAAGAGATTCCAACCACAATGGCTCTCACTCAAGTAGTTGAAGGTTGAGTCTTGAGGTTGCATCTTTCTTCAACATCAACGATTTGATCACAAATGCTTCTCGATGTTAGCCAGCTAAGGTAAGGAATACTCGGCTGATAAGCAAGTTAAAGATGACGTTTACACTTGCCCAACTTCTTATTTGTACTCATGATCCTTATTGTATACAAATACATAGGTTTTGGAGGGCGTGTAGGTACTCGTGTTTGATGTTTTCCCATTTAGGGGTGAATATTCTTATAAATCTGGAGACAATTATACCAGAGAACTACGACCCCTTAATCTCTAAAATTAAATCCGATTTAACCAGGTGGAACCTGCTTCCTTTTTTTAGGAGTAAGACAGAGGGTGGAAACGATAAAAATAAATGTGCTACGCAGATTACTTTATCTCTTCCAAAATATAGCTGTAGACCTCCCAATAGGGACATTTCGAGAATTAGACAAATTAATATCAAGATTTGGCAGCTCAAGAGACCAAGAATTCGTTATGAGACTCTCCAATTACCAAAAGACAAAGGAGGCCTTGCGCTCCCAAATATTAAAAACTACTATCAAGCAGTGCAGACAAAAACTTTAGTTGAGATTTGTAACCCTTCCAACAAAGCAAAATGGAAATATATAGAATGTACGATATCAAGTGATATTCCATTCCAATCACTTATTGGGGACACAGGTTTGGTCAAGTTTTTAAAAGACAAAATCCACTAATAAAAGTGTCCATCAAGATTTGACATGGAAAAATCAATGAAAACAAAGATAGGGAACCATTCTGGACTATAAAATGAATCGGATATGACTCAGATTTCCCAACCAACGGGTTTGACGTAAGATTCAAACAATGGGCCGAAAAAAGGCTCATCATACATTGTGATCTTTATAAAGAAGGCACACTTCGACAGGAGTTAAAGAACCAGTTTACACCAACCACCCAAGACTTTCATAGATTCCTGCAACTGAGACATTACCTTGAGAAAATAATGAAAAAGAGGAATCACAAACTAATCTGCGTATGGTTAAGATATTCTTTCTTGCTTATAAGTCAGATCCAGGGGGTGGAAAAATTACAGGCGTTAGAGGGTGATGATTCCATTATATAAAAGAGAAATGGGAAAATGAAAGTAACGTTAGACTGAAAGTGGAAACTTGGGAAAAAATAATCTCCACCCAGTGGAAAAGTACATCTGCTGGAGAGAATTTGGTTGGAAAAATGTAGTTTGATTTTTTTTTCCAGTTCCAGCTCTGAGGATCTCACCGCCAGCAAGTACCTCCTGCTGGAGAGCTTGTGGAGAGAATAACGCGAACCATTTTCATGTGTTCTGGGACTGCCCAATCATTTTAAAATACTGGAAAGACATTAAACAAAATATGGAGAAATTTGTGAAAGTCACGATTCCTTTAAAATTTGAAACTTTATGCTTGGGATTAAAACTGGACACAGTAAAGGGACTAGAAAATGAATACATATACAGTATTTTGTCAATAGCAAGTAAAAAAGCTATTAAAAAGAATTGGTTGACAAAGAATACTCCCACAGTTGAGATTCGGATTAAAATGGTCCAAGATATCTTCAAATTGGAGAAGTTAACTTTCATTTTGAGGCAAGAACAAGACAAGTTTGAGGGACATTGGGAAAACTGGACAAAATTTGCCACATCAAAATGTTATTATATAATGTGAAATCAAGTTTATCTTAATTAAATCTTAAAAAGGTGGGGACCTTGGCAATCCGATCGCCGGCTAAGGAAACTAGCTCTAGGGACATGGAATGTCACCTCTTTGGGAGGGAAAGAGCCTGAGTTGGTTCGTTAGGTCGAGAAGTTCTGACGAGATATAGTCGGACTCTCCTCTACGCACTGCTTAGGCTCTGGCACCACTCCTCTTGAGAGGTGTTGGACTCTGTTCCACTCTGGAGTTGCCCACGGGGAGAGACGCCGAGCAGGTGTGGGTATACTTATTGCAACACCCCACCCCCCACCCCCTGGCTCGGGGCCTGTACTTTGGGGTTTACCCCAGTGGATGAGAGGGTCGCCTCCCTCCACCTGCAGGTAGGGGGACAGGTCCTGACTGTTGTTTGTGCTTATGCACCAAACAGCAATGCAGAGTACCCACCCTTTTTGGACTCTTTAGAGGAGTGCTGAAGACCACTCTCTCTGGCGACTCCATCATTCTACTGGGGGACTTCAATGCCCTTCTGGGTGCCCGGTTTGGTGGCTTCAGCATCACATCTCTGCTCTTTGCAGATGGTGTGGTTCTTTTGGCTTCATCAAGCCATGATCTCCAGCTCTCACTGGAGTGATTCGCAGCTGAGTGTGAAATGGCTGTGATGAAAATCAGCCCCTCCAAATCCGAGACTATGGTCCTCCATTGGAAAAGTGACCTCTCCAGGTCGGGGATAAGATCCTTCCCCAAGTGGAGGAGTTCAAGTATCTTGGGGTCTTGTTCACGAGTGAGGGAGGAATGGAGCGGGAGACCGACAGACGGATCAGTGCAGCGTCTGCAATGATGTGGACTTTGTATCAGTCCGTTGTGGTAAAGGGGGAGTTAAGTGATGGTCTTGGGGTGCTTTGTATTACCTCAGGACTTGGACAAGTTCTTGTGATGAATAGAACTGTGAATTCAACAACTACTACTAATTTTCAAAAAATTCCTACTATCAATGTTCGGCTGTCAGTTTATGACTTCAAACTGAAGCGGACATGGGTTCTACGGCAACATAATGATCCAAAACACACAAGCAAGTCTTGGAGTGAACTCGTCAATGTCCCGAATTGAATTTAATTGAAATGCTGTGGCATGGTTTTAAAAAAATCTGTTCATGGTCGAAATTCTTCCATGATACTGAATTGAAGGAATTCTGCAAGGTAGAGTGAGCCAAAATATCTCCGCAGAGATTTGAAAAACTCATTGCCGATTGACCCCTCCGTGGATGTTGCGCAATCCGCGTCACTGACCAATCAGAGGCCAGAGATCTGCATAATCTCGGACTCAAATCTCAGACAACGCTGGCTGGATGGTCCAGTATAGCTTCTGTTAGCGTTTTATCGCGTATTTGGGTTCTTTAACAATAGATATGGTTAAGAGGTGTAGTCACGGACTTTATAATAGTGACAACAGGTATCCTGAAAGGCTAGTTGGTGAAGTTCAATTTGTACCCTTTCCAAAACCGAAGACCCAGTACGAAAAATGTCTTTGATGGATCAAACTTTGTGTAAGACCGCATCATCAACTGAATCCATCAACCGGAACAGATATGTTTGCACAAAGGTAAACCCTATATTTGATTTTCAATACATGTCTCATATAAATGAATTAGCAGTTCTTCGCTTGCATAATATAGCTACGTGTGAATGATCGTCACACTTGATATGTGTTGAGCGATATTTTGTGATGATCTGACTGCACAAACGTGTCCCATTGTTCGCGGCCAATTAGCTAAAATAAACCGGATTAGCAGTCCTAAAAGCCTTCGATGTGCACCGAGACACCAAGACTGAAAGAAGGATGTTTGAGGACACTAAAGGAGTGATTGTCGTACTCGGTCGGGACTTGCGTAGGTACGGCACTAATTCAAGAATAATTATTGAGGGGAGCGCGTAATGTTACACAAAGAAAACGAGAGAAACAACTCGTAAATCAAGCCTTGCCTTCTTTTCCTTCATACGGTGCTTCACAAACGGCTGTACAGATACATATACAGATTCTGCACACAAGTGTGATATGTAACACGAAAATAGGAAACTGTCAATAACGAATTTGTCTTTGGGTTATAATATATTATATTATGTGGCTTCTCGGTCTTCCTCTGACTCTGGAAAGATCTCGCCCTAATATCAATAGTTTCTCCGTCGATATGCATGTAAATACCATTGAAATACCGCTCGCTGAAATACTTGAAGCCCTGCTGTATGCTTTTCGACGATATTTCACTGTTAGCTAAGAATGCGAGTGAGAAATCAGCCGGTAAATCAGACAGTTTCGCTCTATTCCTTTCTTGCTGCGCCGATATTTTTCCCAATTGTTTGTCTGACGTCAGCGCACGTGGCGTGACGTCACTTCAGGAGGCGTGGTTAAGTGCCCTGTACGGAGGGGTCAATTATTGAATTCACTTAATTTCAGTTATTGCTACTCAGGTTGACTCAACCAGTCATTAAGTTTAATAGGCAGTGACTTTTTCACAGGAGCACTGGAGTATATCTCAGCTAACTTTGTGCAGAAGCGGCTTGGACAATGGATGGATGGACTTTTACATTCAGGGGCAGCCAGCTTTGAATATTTTTTTCCCTGAATGAATAAACTCAATACAGTAAAAACGGCCTTTGATGCTTACTTGGGTTATCTTTGTCTGATAATGTTTGATGATTTTAAAAATCAAAAGTTGAGAAACTATGAAGAAAACTATGCAAAATTGTGATGGGAAAAATACTTCGAAATGGCAGTACAGTGTGCCCTTGCCCATTCGTGGTTTACTGTTCGCAACCCCGCAAGTTCGTGGATTTTTTTTTTTTTGAATGTACCGCTTTTTCACTATCGTAGAGGTCTTAAAATGTCTTCTAAATAGACGAGGTGCCACATTTGACATGGCGCCTTACAATGTGGTGCACCTTATGTGCACACTGAATTCCAACATTTGTTCCAACAAAGATGTTGTGACTTGTCCTATAAAGTACACTTAAACACACTGGTTACATTGTTAGCAGGCATGCCAGCATGTGTTGTAGCGTCTATGTAAACTACAGTTACATTTTACATCTACATGAGTTTCTTTCAGCCCCGTTAGGCTCGCCACAACGTGACATCTCAGATGAACGCTTATATTTGTTTGGCAGTTTTTTTTATGCCAGATGCCCTTCCTGGCGCAACTCCTCTTGGGGAGTAGAGGCCCCAGTGAGATCCGAACTCACAACCCCTGGTTTACCAAACCAATGCTCTCAGTAAAAAAAAATCTTACATTGCCCCACACAATGCCTGTATAGGCAGGTCAGTACTGACGATGTTGTACACACTCATGGTGTCACATTGAAACTAAAATTATCACACCACAGCAAACAGAATAGCATAACTAGCAAATAATAAAACAGATAAAAGAATGATTCAATAAATAATTAACACAAAACATGCACCTGAAACTAATTATTTCCCAAAGAGGGTCCTTAGTGCTGCAAACCATTCTGGAAGTGCCACACAGAATGCTGGGAGGATGTAACAAAGGCAGGGACCTTGGCGATCCAATCCCTGTCTTAAGAAGCTGGCTCTAGAAATGTGGAATGTCACTTCTCTGGCAGGGAAGGTGCCTGAACTGATGTGTGAGGTTGAGCGATTCCGACTAAAAATCGTCGGACTCGCCTCCACACACCAGTTGGGCTCTGGTACCGGTCCTCTTGAAAGGGGTTGGACCCTGTTCTACTCTGGAGTTGTCCACGGTGAAAGGCGCCGAGTAGGTGCAGGTCTACATATTGCCCTCTCAGCTCGGCGCCTGTACGTTGAAGTTCACCCCAGTGGACGGTAGCCTCCCTCTGCCTTGAAGTGAGGAAAGGGGTCCTGACTGTTGTTTGTACCTTTGCACTAAACAGGAATTCAGAGTACCCACTGTTTTTGGAGTCATTAGAGGGGGTGATAGAGAGCACTCCCACTGCCCCCCGATCAAAACCAGTGCATTGTTCTGTTATTGGTTATCTGTGCTCATCAAAGATTTTCCATGATAAACAACATGTTCAAGTATAAGGGTGTCCACACATGCACTTGACACCAGGACACCGTAGGTTGCAGTTTGATGATTGACTTTGTGGTCGCGTCGTGGACTTCCAGCCACATTTCTTGGACACTCGGGCAAAGGGAAGGTGGAGCTGTCAACTGATCACCACCTAGTGGTGTGTTTGCTCAATGGTGGCGGAAGATGCCAGTCTGACGTGGGAGGCCCAAATGTATTGTGAAGGTCTGCTGGGAACGGCTGACTTACTTCCCAGTCAGAGGGAGTTTTAACTCCCACCCCTGACAGAATTTTTCTCATGTTCCAGGGGACTCAGGTGACATTGAGTTGGAGTGGATGATGTGCTGCGCCTCCATTGCTGATGTGGCTGACCAGAGGTGTAACCCTAAGGTGGTTAGTTCCTGTCACAGCGGAAATCCCAAACATGTTGGTGGACACCAACAGTTAGGGATGCTGCCAAGCTGAAGAAGGAGTCCTATCATGTCCTGTTTAAGGCAGCTGATTGGTACCGGTTGGTCATTAAGAGGTGCATTTGATGGTGTGTTTCCAATGGTTGTCCTGCTGCATGATCCAAGAGTGCTTGAGTTTGAGGGTACGAACTAATGGCCAGACGTTCTCCTTCAAGATTTTCTGGTACACAGCAGAATTCATTGTTCCATCAATCAATGCAAGTTGTTCTGGTCCTAAGGCAGTAAGGCAGCCCCAAACCATCACACTCCCACCACCATGCTTCACTGTTGGCATAATGTTCTTTTTTATCAAATGCTGTGCCATTTTTACGCCAGATGTAATGGGCCATGCGCCTTCCAAAAAGTTCAGTTTTTCACTCATCAGTCCACAGAATGTTTCTCTAAAAGGCTTGAGGATCATTAGGATGTTTTTTTTAGCAAATGTGAGTCGAACCTTTGTATTCTTTTATGACAGCAGGGTTTTTCGCCTGGGATGCCATTTCTGGTCAGTGTCTTTCTTGTGATAGAGTCTTGAACATTGACTTTTACTGAGGTCAGTGAGACCTGCAAGTGTTTAGATGTTGTTTGAGGTTCTTTTGTGGCATTCTGGATGAGTCATTTTCATACTATTGGAACAATTTTAGTTGGTCGTCCACTCCTGGAAAGGTTTGCCACTGTTCCCATTTTTCTCCATTTGTGGATAACGGCTCTGACGGTGGTACCCGGGAGCCCCAAAACCTTGGAAAAATAGCCTTGTAACCTTTTCCAGGCTGGTGGATTTCATTCACTTGACATTGGTTCTTGAGAACATGTAGCCTAGTTAACGTTCTCTGACAGATTCGATTTAAATGATTTCTTGTTGAACAAGTATGGTGGTGATTAAGTTTGTGTGTGGCTTGTGAACTTGAACTCACCTTTCCCAAAATTTGTGATTAATAACATTTACTTTGTGATTAAATGGGGTGAATTATGTTTTAGCATTGTCAGAAATGTTTGGATTTTTTTGTGCCTTAATCAATTTAATTGTTTCAAAACTGCATTTTGTATTTTGCTTGGTTGTCTGAGTGATATTGAAATTGGTAGGTGGATTTGAAAACTTTGTGTGTGATAGATATGCAAAAAAACGAGATCAAGAGGGGCAACAAATACATTTTCACGGCACTTATTATAGAGATTTAACCATTGCTTATTGATAGCTGTAGGCATGGGCCTCGCTAGGCTTATTCTTCGGGGGCTTCGGCTCCACCCAAATTATTTGGTATGTGTTTATGGCAAAGTTTTATTGTCATACCTCCCCCACCCCTGCCCACAAAACCAAATGACCAATGTATTTTTTTTTTTGTGTGTGTGTGTGTGTGTATGTCGGGGTCTCAGCCGCTGCAAAAGTCCGAACTTTGGGATCAGTCTGTGTTGACGTGTTCTCATACGTTACTGCACTGTTCTGCATAAATGTGTGTGAATAAAGTTTTTCTTCTGTCTGGTTCCATGGTAACTGAAGTAAGCAGCGTCTTCCTCCGTTGAAAAGATAAAATAACAAAAGTTATTCCACCCGAGATAAGCGTGTAAGCATGACGTACAATGTTGAATCCTATGCGCTTGAGCCAGAATACACACATCCAGCACTTGACGTGTTATAGAGGGGGCGTGACACTAATGACGAACAATAAAAGTCCAATTATATGGACCGTAGAGATTTGATGCTTTTCTGAGGAGTTGGTTTTGATGTAGAGATTATACGGCAAGCGTGGCCAGACTTTTTTTTCCCCCCAAATTGTACTTTTCAAGCAGTCAGCCTCTCACGAATGACCGGCGGTTTGGTGGGGGGTTGCATGCGCGGATCGCCGTAAATAGCAACCAGGAAGTGTTGTGTGCACAGAGCCAACAAAGCGAGTATAACAACGAGTCAATGCTCCGTGCTATTACTACTCCTGCCATTGAGCAAACAAAACAAAAATAATAATGTACAATGTTCAAGCGTTTCAGCCAGAATACACACAGGCGGAAGTCAACGTGTTGGGAGGGACGTGGCGCTGACGACGAAAAATATCAGTCCCATGAAATGGACCGTGGAGATTTGAAGCTTTTCTGAGGAGTTGGTTTCGATGTAGAGAATGTACAGCAGGCATGGCCAGACTTTTTTTTACCCCAAGTTGTACTTTTCAAGTACCCAGCTTCTCGCGTTCGACCGGCGGTGGGGATGGCGGGGGGTGGCGCAGGGGGGTTTGCATGGGCGCATCGCCATAAATAGTAACCGGGAAGTGTTGTGCGGTTACACGTATATATCCATCCATCCACACACGGAAGTCCAGGATTGAACAGCTGCGCCACCGTGCCGCCTCATAAAATATGTTGTTGTTTATACAGTATTAGCATGAGAGGCTATAACTAAGCAACTAATAACCAGTAATGATGTGATGCATGCAAATTTCCCCTGCTGGTGAACGAGCCTCAACTGTGATAGCCATAGCTTTAACCTGTCATGTTAACTCCATGGGAGGTTAAAGAAGGAGGGATTTGGATGCGTTTTCTCAGTTTTGTTGCACAAACACGTCGGCATCTTGTCTTAGGTAGAACGAATGGTCTGTAATGCTGAGCACCGGCGATGTCGGGCGGAGTGAGGGGTGTTTCTTCTGCTTTGGCTGTGAAAGCTGGCACACATTCAGATTTTGCTTGGATTTCAAAAATATTCTTTATTTTAAAATTGTTTTTCAATTAATGTCCAAAATATATGTAATAATATTACTTCATATTGAAGGGTTTATTGTACATATGAATTTTGGGGAGAGTCTTACTTTAAAGGTAAAGTGGATAAATCCAAACTGGATTGTGACAGATGCACACAAGGAAAATTCAAACCAGGAATAGGGAGCCAGATAGACGAGCAAAATCAGCACTTGAGCTAGTCCATGCCATTTTAGCTGGCCCTGTTGATCCAGTTGCGAAAGATGGATTCAGATACATGCAAGCATTTACTGTCGACTATTCAAGTACTATATTTGTGTATTTCCTGAAAGCTAAAAGCGACACTGTAAAAGCGACAGATAGATTTTTCGCTGATATTGCTCCTTATGGAAGTGTAAAGTAAATGACAACGGCACAGAATTAACAGGAAAAAGTTCAAAACTTTGATTAACAAAAACAGCATCAGACGCAAGTCCTCCGCACCGTAGTCTCCTCATCAAAATGGCATGGTGGGGAGAAATTGGTGAATCTTATTTGACATGGCAAAGTGCATGCTCATAGAAAGCAACCTACCAAATGAGACGTGGACATATGCTGTATTGACTGCTGCAGTAAAAGTGAAGTTCAAAAGGAAGGACCTTGGGAAAATCAAACATTGACATTCGTTATCATTTTGTTCGCTCAGCTCTCAACGATGGAAAGATAACAGTCAAATACTGTCCTACAGAAAGCAAGATTGCAGATATTATGACCAAACCGATGACAAAGTTCTAAATAGAGAAATTTGTGAAATATCTGTTCGATGTGTAGAACTACAAACATAAGAATATATGAGAATGTATATAAGCATCTAATTTGTATAAAAGATAAGTCGAACAGTCTGTATCGCACGAGATCAAGTAGGGGTGTTGACATGTGATCTCATCTTCTTCTTCTTCTTTTCCTTTCGGCTTGTCCCGTTAGGGGTCGCCACAGCGTGTCATCTTTTGCCATCTTAGCCTATCTCCTGCATCTTCCTCTCTAACACCAACTGCCCTCATGTCTTCCCTCACCACATCCATAAACCTTCTCTTTGGTCTTCCTCTCGCTCTTTTGCCTGGGAGCTCCATCCTCAGCATCCTTCTACCAATATACTCACTCTCTCGCCTCTGAACATGTCCAAACCATCGAAGTCTGCTCTCTCGAATCTTGTCTCCAAAACATCCAGCTTTGGCTGTCCCTCTAATGAGCTCATTTCTAATCCTATCCAACCTGGTCACTCCGAGCGAGAACCTCAACATCTTCATTTCTGCCACCTCCAGTTCAGCTTCCTGTTGTTTCTTCAGTGCCACCGTCTCTAATCCCTACATCATGGCCGGCCTCACCACTGTTTTATAAACTTTGCCCTTCATCCTAGCAGACACTCTTCTGTCACATAACACACCAGACACCTTTCGCCAGCTGTTCCAACCTGCTTGGACCCGTTTCTTCACTTCCTGACCACACTCTCCATTGCTCTGTATTGTTGACCCCAAGTATTTGAAGTCGTCCACCCTCGCTATTTCTTCTTCCAGTAGCCTCACTCTTCCCCCTCCACTTTTCTCATTCACGCACATATATTCTGTTTTACTTCGGCTAATCTTCATTCCTCTCCTTTCCAGTGCATGTCTCCATCTTTGTAATTGTTCCTCTGCATGCTCCCTGCTTTCACTGCATATCACAATATCATCTGCGAACATCATGGTCCAAGGGGATTCCAGTCTAACCTCATCTGTCAGCCTATCCATTACCACTGCAAACAGGAAGGGGCTCAGAGCTGATCCCTGATGCAGTCCCACCTCCACCTTAAATTCCTCTGTCACACCTAAGGCACACCTCACCATTGTTCTGCTGCCATCATTCATGTCCTGTACTATTTTAACATACTTCTTTGCCACACCACACTTACGCATGTAGTACCACAGTTCCTCTCTTGGTACTCTGTCATAGGCTTTCTCTAGATCCACAAAGACACAATGTAGCTCCTTCTGACCTTCTCTGTACTTTTCCACGAGCATCCTCAAGGCAAATAATGCATCTGTGGTACTCTTTCTAGGTATGAAACCATACTGTTGCTCGCAGATACTTACTTCTGTCCTGAGTCTAGCCTCCACTACGCTTTCCCATTGTATAAAAGATAAGTCGAACAGTCTGTATCGCACGAGATCAAGTGGGGGTGTTGACATGTGATCTCATACGACACTTAAATGTGTGTGTGTCAATAAAGTTTTTTCTTCTTTCCGGTTCTATGGTAACTGAAGTGAGCAGCGTGTTTCTTCGACCGTTGAAAAGATAAAATCACGAAAGTTATTCCACGCGAGATGTCTGCGCCAACAGTCTGGCTGTAGGTATGCAGTGTATTTGAACTATTGTGTAAGAGAGGAAATAATAAATTATTGATTCACGCAGTATACTCCTTCTTCCACAGTGAAATAAAACAAAATCAAGTACATTATTAAAAGTCCCAATTTAATGCCCGTGATGAGTGTGTGTTACACTTTAAAGAATGGAGTCACCCAGTTCTTTGTGCAGCATATTAACGTTGTTTATTTTATTTCTGTAAACAGCACAGAATACACATTTAGGTCACAGCACATAAATAGCATCCGCCTACAGTTCTCACGCGCTATACGTCTCCTTGTGCTACAGCTTCTTCTGCGAATCCGAATCACACAGCATATAAGGTAACAAATGTATTGAACAAAACTCCTTGAAACAATACTTTTAATAAGGCAGTTCAATCCTCCGTCCGGTGTTCAAGAACATAGAGAAATCAAATATGAATTCAACATCGAAAATAATACAGCCGGATTAAACATAAAAATCACTCAAACACTCCTGCTGATCTGTTGCTCTTATTGTGAAGCAACAGGAAGTTGCACACTCTCTTCCATAGTTCTTTTTAGCGCGCCCGTTATTGTGTTCAATTAACATGTCAAAACTTAGAAATGCTATAAAGGGCTGCGACTGACGACACTGCTAAGCATGCACATTAATTTTCCACCATAATGGAAAACAAACAAACCCCCGGGAAGTTCGAGTGCTGTAGGTGTAGTCAGTTTTTATATAGTTTCGTCACTGTTTCTTTGCTTGAAATTTGATCTCCATGATCCTGCAAGGGATGGCAGGTCCTTCAGCCAAGTGTAAACATGTTGACACCCTCCCAGCTGTCGAAAGGAATCGTTACAAGGAGAAACTTGCTCTGGTTGATGGAGTTGACCCTTACGAGTTACGCAAACAGGAATGGACAACAGATGTGACATACTATCCTGCTGTAACTTACCCTGACATTGTGAACCATTTTATCTTCACTCCAAGTGTTTATACCATGGATGACCTGAAAGCTTACATGGATGCATGGATGCATACAATCAGTTTATGTGTGGCTGGGTTTGCGATGAGTGAGCTGTTCTCAGAAATTGATACCAACTAGTCAGTGGAAAGGTCAGTGTTTACATTTCATATGATCGATATTTCATTACACTGTGACTTTTCTCAGTTTAATGTAGACTTTCCCACTACAGCTTTTTAGCAAATCCAATTATTTAATTCATGTACATTTAAATGTATCCAATGTTTGTGAGGCCTGGAGTAATTTAATGATCATTTGCAACTGATAATTTGACAGTTAAGTAACGCCATGCAGGAAACAGTATAATTAATTTCTTTTTGTTAAGTTTCCATCTCTTTCTACTACACATATTTTCAACATCATATTTGAAACAGACAAATTTTTTTCAATAAAATATACATTTCTTTAGCCTACATTCTTTTGTGAATTTTTTATTTGCTACAATAATGATAGGTGAAAATATTCAGTAACATTAATTAAATGTGCATGATACTTAATACATGTATAAATTCATGTATGTTAAAAACTCCAATACTATCTTTACAGGTTCTCCATTCCTAAGCATTGCGAGTAAAGCCCCTTTGGCCTTGGGTGAATGCTGAACAAAGTGGGAAAATTGTTGCTGCACATTGCATCTGCAAGCCTGGCCTGGGAGAAGTTTGTTCACATGTTGAAGCCAAGATCAGGATACGAGACTCAAAGACTGTCACACAAGAGAAAGCATACTGGAAGCTGCCAACACCTTGAAAGGGTCACTCATGAAATTCATGGTTTTTACTATGTTATTAATAAAAAAGCGGCAGCCAACATGAATCCATGCGTTTTTTCACCACAAACCATGATTTTGACGTATATGTTTGTCGTGAAAAATGGATTGCACAGGTGCAATCGACGAGAGCTTCATCGGCTCCAAATGACAGGTAGCTGTGTATACAGATATTAAAAAAAAGTAATAGTTTGGGGCGGACCATGTAATCGGTCTCTCATACTGTAACAAAAGATCCGTGTACGTATGACAGGCGTGCTAAATGTGTCTATGTGCGCGTCGGGCTCGCCGGCAAAGGCTGTTGCGTTGCCTCGCCAGCGAAGGCTGCCACGTCAGCTCGCGGATGGCAGCGGCTATGAACAATGGTCCCGACAAAGGCGCACTCAGCCGCGTGCGACGACAATGCCATAAAGCAGCCTGGCTCAGCTCTGTGGTAACCCACCTCGGCGCTGAAAATGAGCCACCCTGGCCGAGGCGCCACGTCTGCCGGTCACGGCTTCGGCGAAGGCTGCGCGTCGGGCTCGCGGACAGTGGAGGCTCTGAACAACGCTGCCGACAATGCCGCACTCAGCCGTGTGCGACGACAATGCTGTAAACCAGCCCGGCTCGGCTCCGTGATAAGCCACCTCGGCGCCGAAAATGAGCCACCCTGGCCAAGCCGCCGCATCCGCCGGTCACGGCTTCGGCGAAGGCTGCGTGTCAGACTCGCGGACGGCGGCAGCTCTGAACAACGCTGCTGACAATGTCTCTCTCAGCCACATGCGACGAAAACGCTGTAAAGCGCCCCGGCTCGACGGTGTTGTTCATGGCGGACGGCGGCGGCTAAGAACAACGCCGTAAAGCAGCCCGGCTCAGCGCCATGATAAGCCACCTCGGCGCCGAAAGTGAGCTATCCCGGCCGCCGGCATTGTTGGCCGGGGTGGCTCGACGCGGCGCCAGGCCGCGATGGCTCATGTACGCCGCGGAAATGGATCAGAGGGGGAGGTGGTTCGGCCGTGATCGCGTATCATCTGAATATGGCTCGAAACAATAGGGTGATGTTGCCCTGGTAACTTCACTAGGTTGTGTGATGTTCTCTTCTTCGAAAAGTAGGGTCCACCACTTGTTTTCAGTGGCGAATGTCCAGGGTGACATCACGGACAGGGGATGCAACCAATATGGCGACCACTTGGATGTCGTCAAATGACACTTCTGCAACTTTGCACATGGATGACGTGCTCAACACTCATATTTATTTTTTCGTATAGACTTTGAAGTGAATAATGTTATATGTATTTTTCATTAAAATGTCTATTTTAGAATGTTTATAGGCATGACACTTGACCTTTAAAGGATGTGGAGTATCGTCCAATTGGTGAAATTGACTTGACTTCAGCAAAGACAAAAAGACCCCAACTGCATATTGCCCTTGAAGCTTGGTCCAATGTGGGATGCCATTCCCCATTTTCAGACTCATCAATTCATTTCCAAGTTCTAGGCAACAATAGCATCCTATGTCTCACCAATCTGTAGTCCTCCTCAAAAGTAGTCAATACAACAACAAAAAAATCCCTACTTATCGACCCTAGTTTTCTAAGTCCTTGTTGCCGGAAACACAACATTATTTTTGTTTGGCCTTATCACAATGTTTTGACCATAAATGTGCTGTACCCAATCTTATGTAAGTGCGAAAACAAACCAATTGTACTTCGAAATTTATTGTCTCATTCTCCATCTAACATGTCAGGCTATTCTGTACCTTGAAAATTGTTTAGTTCTCCTTGTAACAGTTGCCCACTGTATTTGAAACAAAAACCTATCTGTGTGTGGGTGTGTGTGTGTGTGTCTGTGTGTACAACTTTACATGAATTGCAATAAATGCCTTATAAATGTAACTGATTTATTTGTTTTCAATTTAGAGCTGTTGATATAATCTTTGAATAACAAAATGTTCAAGGAAGAATGCAAAGTCCATTATCTTAACCTCGTAAAGCATGCTTGGGTATTATATAATTCGACAAAGACATGCACTTAAGAATGCTCTTCACATCATTTTATGAATAAAGGGACACATTTCAATTTGGTGTACAGAGGGAATATTCCACTGATTTCCAAATGATTGTTGGTTGGAACCCAGTCCAGATTAGTAGAATCATAGAGCTGTCCTGGCTTGCCTGAAACAATAATCATAAATAACAAAATGTTAATATATTTATTTTTTGTTTGTTTGTTACTTAATAAAACTTAACGCACCATATTCAAATTTCAGTACGTTCT
The DNA here is from genome assembly GCF_019802595.1 of Syngnathoides biaculeatus. Classification (NCBI taxonomy): domain Eukaryota; kingdom Metazoa; phylum Chordata; class Actinopteri; order Syngnathiformes; family Syngnathidae; genus Syngnathoides; species Syngnathoides biaculeatus. The sequence goes on along the minus strand of NC_084652.1, from coordinate 24,624,231 downwards.
TGAAAGGATGCTGATGTAAAAACAAGTCCCAGTTCTAAAATATTTAATAATTTAATTAATGTAACTCAGTACAGTTTCAAACAATAACCGTATTATTCAGAGCACACCAGAAAAAACGTTTCAAAACAGTTTCAGGACAACTTAGGTGTGACGGAAGAATTTAAGGTGGCGGTGGGACTGCATCAGGGATCAGCTCAGAGCCCTTTCCTGTTTGCAGTGGTAATGGATAGGCTGACACACAAAGTTATACTGGAATCCCCTTGGACCATGATGTTTGCAAATGATATTGTGATATGCAGTGAAAGCAGGGAGCATGCAGAGGAACAATTAGAAAGATTGAGGTACGCACTGGAAGGGAGAGGAATGAAGATTAGCTGAAGTAAAACAGAATATATGTGCGTGAATGAGAGGGGTGGAGGGGGAAGAGTGAGGCTACAGGGAGAAGAGATAGCAAAGGTGAATGACTTCAAATACTTGGGGTCAACAATACAGAGCAATGGAGAGTGTGGTAAGGAAGTGAAGAAACTGGTTCAAGCGTGGTGGAACAGTTGGCGGAAGGTGTCGGTTTTCTTTGTGAAGGGCAAAGTTTATAAAACAGTGGTGAGGCCGGCCATGATGTACAGATTAGAGACAGTGGCCCTGAAGAAACAGCAGGAAGCAGAATGGGAGGTAGCAGAAATGAAGATGTTGAGGTTCTCGCTCGGACAGAACAATGGTGTTTGGATAGGATTAGAAATGAGCTCATTAGAGGGACAGCCAAAGTTGGATATTTCGGAGACAATGTTCGAGAGAGCAGACTTTGATGGTTTGGACATGTTAAGAAGGGAGAGAGTGAGTATATTGGTAGAAGTGTGCTGAGGATGGGGCTGCCAGGCAAAAGAGCGAGAGGAAGACCAAAGAGAAGGTTGATGGATGTGGTGAGGGAAGACATGAGGGAAGTTGGTGTTAGAGAGGAAGATGCAGGAGATGGGCTCAGATGGAAAAAGATGACACGCTAGGGCGACCCCTAACGGGATAAGCCAAAAGGAAAAGCAGTGTCAGTGGAAGGATGTTTTCCTGTTTAGTATCACTTTCAATGTTATTATGTTCCAAGTGCCAACACACCATGCAGCCATGACCCACCATTGTCTGGGCTTGCAGATCTACATCACCTGTTTACTTTAATTTATCACTCAACTGACAAAAAACACTTACCAGTGACAAAATGATCTGAGCAGACACAATACTGGAACAGATTAGCAATGTTTACATCAGCTCTGGACAATGGCATCTCAAACGTAGTAATGACACCCCCCCCCCCCCCCGGCCCCCACTCCCATGCATCTTACCCGCAAACACTGCAAAATACACACTTAGCTCACAGCACACAAATAGGATCCACTAACAGTTCTCACGGGCGAATGAACTGGGCAGCGTCGGCTGGCGGCTGCAACACATCGTCCCCGCTGCCAAATTTCTCTTACTATGAGAATGGTCACACTTAAACAAAGCAAATATGTTATACATGTCCAGAGTCGCACAAGAGTTGAATTTGAGGGGTAAAGTATTTTAAAAAAATGTTGTTTGTTGTTTGTTGGGTGGACCAAAAAAAATAATGTTTACATCTGTACATGTTATTATTCATCATCATTCCACTCCAAACACAATGTGCCACATGTGCACTATGTATAATGTGACCACAACAGCATGGGATAAACACTAACAGACCCGATTTGACTTATGGGTATATTGTGAGGTAAAGATACAGACACATTTTCTCTTTTCAATCTTGTTGCAAGTAAGAGAGCTGTCCCTTTTCCTGCACCAATACTATAGACCGCCAAAATACAACACGTCCAAGTGTGACATCAAAATATAATTTTTAATGTTGTTTTAGAGGTAATTAGTGAAAAGTGTTGCTTTACTGTATATCTATTGCTTAACTTGAATCAAATAGTACTTTACTAATGGAAAGGATTTTTATTAACTATTGTATTATTTACACATAGAGTGGCAGTGTAGGAGCTGTACAGTGGTCAATGCACCCAGCAGCATTCTGTGTGAGGTGTGTGAAAGACCTCGTTTGGCTACACGACCTCCAGTTACGCCTTCACGCCCTCCTATCACCCCAGCCAGACCACCAGCACCTGTACTGGGGATGCCGGGGGATCCTGACAGCCAGGTGAGTTGATTACTTGGGTGTAAAATGTGTCTGATACAATAACATTGTCTTTTTAAAGACTGATCCCCTAGAATACAGCGGCTGAAATAAGTATCTAAGATGTCTTCATTTTCCTTACAATATATTTCCAAAGGTGCTATTGAAATGAAAATTTCACCAGAGGTTGGGAACAACTCATGTAATCAATACTTACAGAGGAATTTGAACACATAAGATTAGAAATTAAATTGTCTAATAATGTGAAATGACAGGGGGAAAGGATTGCGTGCATTACGAGAGGGTGGGTGTTAAAAGGCATGGAAAGCTTGCTAGGCTATGTAACGTTTTTTTATCTCCTTAAAAATATGTGAACATACCCCAAGCAAGACTTTTCCTGTCTTGAACATTTTGAGCATTGTAAACACATAGTGGCAGCTGCTATGGGAGAGGAACAACAGAGATTTTCGGATTTTTCTGACACTCCTTCTGACACGGAAGCTCTTTTCGAAGAGGAGAACATTTCACAATCGAGTGAAGTGACCAGGGCAATATTACCCTATCATTTCAAGCCATATTTAGATGATATGAGGATCCCTTCTAACTAACAACAGACTTCCTGACAATTTGTACGACAGTATGTAGCGTACTCAGCCGCGAGCGACGACGACACCATAAAGTGGCCGGGCTCAGCGCTGCGATGAGCCACCCCAGCTCGGTGTCTCGATGAGTCACCTCGACGCCGCGATGAGCCACTCCGGCCGAAGCCGTGATCGGTGGACGCAGCGCCGAAGCTGTGACCGGCGGACATGGTGCGCCGAAGTTGTGATCACTGAACGTGGCGCCCTTGGGTACATCGACACATTTAGCACCCCTGACCTACATACCCGGATTCCCCCCCACCCAACTATTATTTTTTTTTAGTAGCTCTATACACACCTACCTGTCATTTTGAACTCACGAAGCTCACATCCTCTGCACCTGTGCAATCCACTTTTCACGACGAACCGGGTCTTTTGGAAACATATGAAACGTGAATCCATCCCGAGTGTTCAAACAATATCAAGCAATACAACGAGCCCGCATTTTGGTTAACACGAAGTAACAAAGACCTACCTTTTCACAAGTAAAACTGGTAGAAACACATGAGGCCGCCTGAGTGGGCTCCTGCTGACCATCATTGATACCCTCCAGAGGATGGGTAAGCTACAAAAGCTTATCACCACATTCAGACGCATCCGGGAAATTGGTCAACAACTGTCGGGTAAGGCCTGAACTGTTGATCAGTATTTTCTGATGATAGTAAGGTGGCTCCCATTTGGGAATCAATGTCCAGGGTTTGGAGGAACACTGATGGAAAACAGAACCCAAGCTGATTCAGGTCCAGTGTGAAATATCTAGACTCAGTCATGATTTGGAGTGAAATATCCAGGGGAGGTGTTGGTAATATCTACTTTCTTTGATCCAAGTTCCCTAGAAGTCTACCAGAATGTTGTGGAGGACCTCAATCCCTCTGATGAGGATCTGTATGGTGATGCAGATTTAATTTTGCAGATTTCCTACTCAAAACTTGCCGTGCGTTCAAATACAGAAACATGTGCACAAGAATCAAAAACAGACTCTTCAATCCAAGCAAATTTCCGAGCATCGCTTCTGTCGGCAAACCACCAACAGCTCCAGAAACATGCGGATGCCAGCCATGACGTTGACGCGAGACACCGTACATTTCTACGCTCATTTCACTTTTTATACATCTGAGCTTTGCTGTGAAAAAGAATGTACACCACGTTTTTGTGCATACGCAGCTTTTGTACATGAGCATCCTGGCCTTTGCCCATACTGCCAGAAGCACCAAAACCTGGTTTGATGCCTGTGCCATAACAGGAAAATGAAGGGCACCAGACCCCAAAACAAAGAAAAATAAACAGCAAACATCACAGCAATCTGGGTTCCGTAACTCCAAGGGACTGCCATAGCCCTATTGCCTCAATGCCACGGTGCGGTGAGGCAGTGAAGAAAACAAAGGTATTCCCATCTAAGTATGGAAGATTGACATATTGTTTTAAGAATACCACATTTTTATTGCTATAACCCTATTTTCTTACCTTTTTTCTACAAAAACCGAAAAGTAAATGAATTTTGAATTCCTAATTTTGTAGGTTTTTTAGACAATTCTGGGCCCTCAAGATTTACCGGTATTCTATGCAGTGGTTACTACATCTGCCTCACAGTTCTGAGGACAAGGGTTCAAATCCTGGTCCCGCCTGTGTGGAGTTGACATGTTCTGTTTTGTCCAGGTACTCCGGTTTCATTCCACATCCCAAAAACCTGTGTGGTAGGTCAATTGAATGCTCTCAATTGCCCAGCGGTGTCAATATGAGTGTGAATGGTTGTTTATATGTGCCTTGCCATTGGCTGGCGACCAGTTCGTGGTGTACCACGCCTCTTGCACAAAGATAGCTGTGATGGGCTCCAGCATGCCCTTGACCCTGGAGAAATGAATGGTGTGTATGTGTGTGTGTGTGTGTACTGTATATATAATGAATATGAGTATTACTGCAGGGCCTGGATACTTTTGGCTATGTTATATTTCAGTTTTTCTTTTTTTAATGAAGCTTCAAAATTTTTCAACAATACACTTTTTTTCAGTATGGGGTTCTGTGTTGACAGGGGGGGGATGAAAAAGGTTTTTGGCAAATGGCAGCAGTAGCACGAGGGAAAATTGTAAGCTGGTCTGAATACCTTCCATAGCCACTGTGTGTGTTTGTGTGCGCGTGTGTGTCCCAATTATGTACTGTGTAAACTACTCAACAGTACTAAAACAGATGTACATGTATTTTGCAATACCTTTTTTGTTTCATATTTTATTTTAATCTTTTATCTTTTGGGGGGTGATGAGGAAGCAGTTTTCAATGAAGCTCCTCTGCTTTTCCGCTCTGCTAACTGCTACTGTAGCTTCAGCCTGGCTATTGTCGTCCTAAGCGACAGCTTATGTTTGCAATTTCACTTTTGAGATACCGGTACTTTATATTTGTATGTCTTGCTGTTGTCAGGCCACCAAATGATCTGTGCTTGTGATCTTGTTGGATTACATACCTTAGCGCAAAGAATTCGCTTGGACTCTTGTCTTTTCTCCACTCAAACAATAGTTCTTCTATCCATTAATTGATTTGTCAATTGACCCATTAATTTTCTCTTGCTTATCCTGGTTAGGGTCACAGTGTTCCTAAGTCAGTCCCAGCTGAGTTTGGGTGTTAGCCGGGATACATACTGAACTGGTCGCTCGTCAGTCAAAGGGCACATAATGATACATAATGAACTGCATCCTAATGAACAATAGAATACTGTATGTGACGAGATAACCTTTTTACCTTTAGCTGGCCCCAGTATCATCACTATCTATGGGAAGCGTCTGGAGAAATCGGAATGTAGGCTGTATTTAATCCATCTTTGTGTGGTAGGAAAAAATGTTGCGACAAGGCAACCAAGTAAATGATCATAACAATATTTTTGTTACAAATTTTCTGTACTTTGTGTTCTTTATTTTTGTCATTCTTATGTCTTTCCGGCCAGTGGGTGTGTCAGTTCTGTACATTTCTCAACTACTCACCTGCCACAGTGTGTGAGATGTGTGACCTAGCCCGTCCAGAGCCCGCACCTTTGCCATCAAAACTCCGCCCTCCTTTCCCAGTTCGACGAGTCCCTGCTCTACCAGTTAAACCAAAAGAACTGACCCAAGAAGACTCAAATTCCTGTCGGCAGCAGCGAATGAAGGAGGATGGGCTGAAGCTAATACAGCTGATTCGAGCAAGTCCTACTAATAGGCTCCATTGTTTCATGTGTTTGTATGGTGTATAGTATTTATTCCTTCTCTCTATGTTAGGATGGGGAGAGGAATGGCGTCAGCCCAGAAGAGGTGTACACATGCATGAAGGTCGCAAGAGATACCAACATTCTGCCTTGCAAATGGTTGAAGTCAGAGCTGGCTCAGCAATTGGACAAGATCAGCCTGTTGTCAGCAATGTTCTCCCATCAGTCTGTATGTGACACCAGCACACACTTGTCTCTTCCAGTCATTGAAGTCTCCGACCTCTTACAATTAACTCCTCAAAACGGTACTTCAAAAATAAATTCAATAATAATCAGTGATCATGCTCCAATTTCTCTCTGCTGCAAACATGAAAAAAACACAATACCCTTTCAAATCTGGTACCGGCAAATTGCAGAGGGGTTGCGTCAGGAAGGGCATCCGGCTTTAAAAACTCTGCCAAACAAATATGCGTGCATCTAAGATGACGCACTGTGGCGACCCCTGACAAGACAAGCTGAAAGGACAAGAAGAATTTAATAAAGTGTGTATAATTTTTTTGGGAACACCTGTATATCTTCATCCTTGCTTTTGGAAAAAGGGAACACTGTAATTAGAGGCAAAACCATTTATAGTGTTCCCTCATTTAACACGGGAGCTTATGTTCCAAAAAACACCTGCATTAAATGAAATCCGTGTAGGAGGTTTTTTTTCACTCATTTTTTCATTTACAGAATGCTTTTTTTTTTCATTTACAGGGCATGTATTTTGTGTAAGGCTTTTGGTTTTTTCATTTACAGTTTTTTTCATTTCTTATACGTTTTAAGGGTAAAACACCGAACCACACACTATAAACTTTTCTCAGATGGGCATTAACATTTTTACAAATTTCACTCGTTAAAACACTCTCTGAGGCCTAATCATTTATTTGAGAAATGAAAATATAAATGTCTCTCCATCTATTTTTGTCTGCTTTATCCAGCACCGGGTACCAATGTTTTCCCAGAAAAAGAAAAGTATTATAGTTTTTAGAAATTAAAAACATAATTCTAATGATTAATCTGTGAGGTTGGACACAAAAATGATTAATAGCGACTCAGGCGTATTTCACCGTTCCTCTGGCCGGTTGGCGTGGCTCTGTTATAGTGTCTTTTGTGGAGATGTCTTGCAAGTGAAAAACATAGCTGTGGGTCTTTGTTGCCGCTCTTTTTTTATTCTGGGTTAGAATATTCTGATACACAGACATGCCTTTTGATTATGTTTGAGAACTCAAGCCACGATGCTTTGTGAGGGTGCGCCAAAACGCAGTGAGACTCGCCGGCCGCCCCTGGTACTTAGAGCTCAGTTCAGTTTGCTGAGGGTCAATCTATCTCCTCCGTGCTGCTCATCTGGCAGCAGGACTTGGGGGCCACCGCGGGAACAGATCGCCTGCCCTAAGTACCTGAACCGTCACCACGGTAAAACGCATCGCGGCTTTGTAGAAAGTTTTGCAGCTGGAGCGAAATGCCGCGGGTGGGCCGACGGTCCCAGTACTTACAGTGGCTAACAATGATCTACAGTCCTCTAAGCAATCAGGACACAGAACATGGTGCGGGGTTTCCCTTAGCGAATCAGTTTACAGAACATAATGCGCATTCATACACTGTGGAAAAAAAAAAAAAAAGCCTGGTCCACTGTAAAAAATTATACACACAAAATCTGTGTAATAGGCTAAATGAACCACGTTGTAGCAAGGGAACACTGTAGTACTCTTTCAGATGAAAATCAAATTACACAAATAAACAATAGATCTAATGAACCTACTTAGAAACCAACTTTACAATGCTTAACAACAACTAGCATATTATCGAATAAAAGAGAGTTCCTGCTACAACAGCTAAGATGCACAAATTTTAAGCATAAAGAACATTTTTTTGCATACACACTTCAACATAAAAAAGAAAAAAACACTAATACAATCCATACCAGATTAAAATGGCAAATTTACCACCACAGGATATTAATATATTCGATAACTACAACAATAGCTTATATTCATCTCACGATAATACGAATTAAAAACAGCATTGAAACTTTGAGAATGGTTATGTGTAAAATGACTGGTGGTGGGGAGGGAGATTAAGGAGATAAAGACAGAGCAAACAACCATGTGGTAGAAGATAAGAAAGGAAGAGTGGTGTGCTTCTTTTCGAGAAGAGCTGAGACAGGCTTTTAGTGGACAGGAGGCATTTCCAGAAGACTGGGGCACTACAGCCAAGGTGATCAGCGAAACCGGCAGGAGAGTACTTAGTGTATCTTCTGGCAGGAGAGAAGGGAATGAGACTTGGAGCTGGAACCTTTGAGTACTGAAAATCATACCAGGAAATAGGTTAGCTACGAAGAACTGTGAGACTGAGAGGACTGACCAGAGGAGAAAGGAATACGTTGCTATCCAACGTAGGGCAAAGGTAGAGATGGCAAAGACCAAACAACAACAGCATATGATGAAATCTATGCCTCGCTAGACACTAAAGAAGGAGAAGTAGACTGACATACAGATGGATAGAGATTGGGAAGATGTGCATCCGGTTAGAAGAATTAAGAATAATGGGAAATGCTGACTGGTGGCAGTAGTGTGCTGGATAGATTGAAAGACTACTTTGAGGAGTAGATGAATGAGGAAAATGAGAGAGAAGAGTAGATGAGCGAAGTATTCTTTCCATCTACTTAGCACACGACTGGCACCAGTCAACATATTTCCATCGCTATCCTTAATCACCTTTACTTTCTGCACATCCTTCCCATCTCTTCCTCTGTCTGGGCAACCTGTAAAAATCCTTTTCTCCTCCTTTCCTATCCAACCTGGTGTACATGTCATCATAAGCCTCACGTTTAGCCTTCGCCACCTCTACCTTAGCCCTACGTCACATCTCAATGTATTCCTTTCACCTCTCCTCAGTCCTCTCCGTGCCCCACTTCTTCCCGAATCTCTTTCCTTTGATGACTTCCTGTATTTTGGGGTTCCACCACTAAGTCTCCTTCTCCCCTTTCCTACCAGAAGACACCCGAAGTACTCTTCTGCCTGTCTCTCTGATCACCTTGGCTGTCGTCGTCCTGTCTTCTGGGAGCTCTTCCTGTCCATCTATAACCTGTCTCACCTCTTTCCGAAAGGCCACACAACATTCTTCCTTTCATAACTTCCACCACCTGATTCTCTGCTCTACCTTTGTCTTCTTAATCTTCCTACCCACTCAAGGTCACATCCTACCTGTGGGGCATAGCCACTAATCACATTATACCAAATACCCTCAATTCCAAATTTCAGCCTCATCACTCGATCTGATACTCTTTTCACCTCCAAGACGTTCCTAGCCAACTCTTCCTTTTAAAATACCCCCCCCCACTCCATTTCTCTTCCCATCTACTCCATGGTAAAATAATTTAAACCCTGCTCCTAAGATTCTAGCCTTACTCCCTTTCCACTTGCTCTCTTGGATGCACAATCCATCAACCTTTCTCCTGATCATCATGTCAACTAACTCCTGAGCTTCTCCTGTCATAGTCCCAAGATTCAAAGTCCCTACACACAGTTGTAGGGTCTGTGCATTCCTCTTCTTCTGCCGACCAAGCCGCTTTCCTCCCCTTTTTTTCTTCAACCCACATTATCTGAATTTCTACCTACGCCTTGCAGATTAACATTGACGGGCGGCGGGGGGAGGTCAGCCCGGGCCACGACATATCGGTTATGGAATTCGTTTGATGAACGCACATATATATACATATATGGGGTAAAATTAGAAATCAGCTCATCCGAGGAATGACCAAGGTTAGATGTTTGACAAAGTTAGAGAGCGAAGACTTCAATTCAAATGGTATTACTTAGCTAGTGTTACACCACTTACGACAGACATCTCTGATGGTGTGTGGAAAACATTCATTTATTACTTTCACAGCAGGGAAAAATCTTGAGAAAGAAAGCATTATACTTCACAAGTCTTTTTCTGTCTTCTTCGCCACCCCACTTTTCTTCTTCGCGCGCTCTCACTTTCTTCATCTCCAGCCAACTGCATCAGTAGATACCCCACCACCACCTGCTGGCAAGCGGAACATGCAAACCTCTGTCCATCTCCCACACAAAGAGAACATAATAATAATAACATGATAACGGTTGGAAGAGATACGTACAACAAAACAAACTATTTACAAGTGTTATATTCCTCCCCTGCTGAATAAATGCTGTCCTCAACATTAGCACTTCCATGCCTGATTTTCAGCATAGGATAAACAAATGTAGTGATTAACATATGCTTTCCATATACATTGTTTCAAACCCATGACAAAATGTTAACCATTTGGCATATGACCCCAACTATTCTAATGATATTCTAACCACATAATAGTATTCAGACATGTAGACAACATGTTTCACAAATTGAATTTATACCAACAAGAAAAACAAAGAAAAATGCATGGCAGAATTTTGTTTTTCTTCACCAGTCTCTGTTACTCTGCTCAGAAGTCACAGATTTGTCCTAAACAGTCCATAACAGCTTTGTTGACAGTCTTTCAGTCGTGCTCCACAGGAACTGGAACCAGTTGTGTTCTCAACATCTGTGGAGATACAAACAAAGGGCATGCCATGCTGTCCATACACTGGTCCCATTGTATTCACATATAGCGGGTTACGGTGAACCACACGAATGACAGGTTGTCCTAGTGCTTCATAAGTCAGTGTCTCTTTTGGTCGTCTGTCCCTCTGTGACCTGCGAGGCTGCGTTTCAGACAGGTCTGTCGCCTGATTATTGGACACTTCTGCAGCTGGAACTGTCTGTGTTACCTCCTGAGTGTTACTTCCCGTTGTGGCGGTGACACCAAGCGACGGAGTGCACTTACAGAAGTGTCATGGTCCATGCTCCCTTGCAGTGAAGCTTCCACTGCGGGCTCTTCTGTCTCCCCACCAGGCTCAGGCTGATGCACAGGCTCAGGAGTGACTGGGGGTGCAACATCTGGCTCCTGCGAATGGTGATGGTTTCTTGCCCCTTGAGCCCAGCAATGTTCTTCCTCATCTGAACTTTCTGACTCATCTGATGCTTGAGGTGTTTTTGTCTCAGTTTGTCTTTTCCTCTGATGCCTCTAGGATTTTCGTCCTCCTACACTACCCTGCACAGGTTGCTCCAGTAACAAAGCATGGCAAGGCATCAACATGTTGCAATGGAGAATTCTGCCCCTCCCTGTTCCTCGTTCAGGTTTTACCTCATACACTGGGCTATTTTCTCCCTTTTGCAAGACAACGATGTGGATTTGCTCTTCCCAGTGTGAGCGCAACTTCCCAGGGTCCCCATGCTCTGACATATTTCTAACCAGAACCCTGTCGCCCAGAAAAAGCATCAAGCTTTCCCACCTTTGGTGATAGTTCATCTTTCCTCTTGCCGTAGCCCTTTTGATTGTTTTCGTTGCAGTGTCATACACTTCTTTCATTTGTTCTTGCCATTTTTGAGCATATTGTTGTTGTGACTTATATCTTTCCTCCATATTTAGCCCAAAAATTAAATCACTAGGCAAACGGGGATGTATTCCAAAAAGCAAATAGAAGGGAGAGAACCCTGTTGCTTCGCTAGTTGTGCAGTTATAGGTATGTACCACTTTATTCACGTAGTCACTCCAGTTTCCCTTTTTCTCCTCATCCGAGGTCCTCAGCATTGACAACAGGGTACGATTAAATCTTTCGACTGGGTTCCCCTGTGGGTGGTAAGGAATAGTTCTTGAGTTGGCAATGCCACTGATATTTTGTAACTGCCTCAACAACTGATTCTCAAATTCTTAACCCTGATCATGATGTAATTTTGCAGGAAGACCAAATTTTAAAGCAAAATCCTGAAAAATATTTGTTGCCGCAGTTTTGCCTGATTTGTTATGGGTTGGGTAGGCTTGTGCAAATTTAGTGAAGTTCCATGATCACCAAAATATACTCATACCCTCTCCTGATTTTTTTCAAGGTGAAGATAGTCTGTAGAAACCATCTCAAATAGCGCTGTTGCGGGTACATCACACATGGATGCTCCACTTTGCACTGCAGGTTTTTTCTGGATGTTACATTTACAAACTTGAGTGATGAAAAATGCAATATCCTTTTGCATCCTCGGCCAATAAAATTTGGTTGTAGCTAAGTGAAAAACCCGTTCTACCCCCAGGTGACCCATTTCACAGTGAAGGTACTTGTACACCAGTTCTTTGTACTGATCAGGTAGCACAATTTGAGTGCAGGTTGCAGTTTTACGTTTCAACAGACCCTCTTGAGAAAAGAAAAGTGTTTTCCATTCGTGGAATAGCTGCTTGACTTTTGCCATTTATTTGTTCAGGACCTATTTTTTTGGCTTCTCGCCCCTCTTCTTCAGATCAAATACATGGGATATGGTAGGGTTTTGCAGTTGTGCTTGCAGTAGTTCATGAGGTGTTACTTGTATATCTGGCTGAGTAACTTGAGGTATTTCTTGGGCAAGTGGGCGACAGCTAATAGCTGAAATCCAACCAACTTCACACTGCTGCTGGTTTTCAACTGCACTGAATATTGCACCAAGGACTTCAGGTGAACACTGCCCTGTGCACTCACTTATAAAGGAGTCCATGCTTACTGGGGTGCGGGAATCTGGATCTTCCTGGGTAATATTTCTGGGTGATGTTGAAATCGGATAGCTCTGACACCCATCGATGTCCTGTTGCATTCAGTTTAGCTGTGCTTCACACACAAGTTACAGGATTGTTATCACTGTATACTGTCACTGAGGGTGCATAAAAAAAAAAAATCTTCTGTGACAGCCCACTTAAGCATTAGAAACTCTAGCTTCCCTGAATGTAATCTATATATTTTTTTTCTGCTGGTGTCAACGTTCGTGAGCCGTACCTGATTATGCTGATTTTCCCTTCCTGTCTCTGATGTAATACAGCCCTGAGACCCTGTTCTGAGGCGTCAATGTGCAGAATGAATGGATCCTCAAACCTTGGATAAGCCGTTACAGGCGAGTTTGTTAATACATCAACTAAGTAGTCTAAAGCTTTCCGTTGAGTATCAGTCCATGCTATTTTCTGGTTTGATGGAAGCTGTCCTACGTTTTCTAACTGCTTATTGGACTTCATCTTTGGACTCAAAGCTGTATATGCAGAGAGCAGATCATTCAAGCATTTAGCATGGTGCAAAAAATCTTGTACATAACTTCTGTAGTAACCTAGGAAACCCAAGAAGTTTACATAATTCTTTGATGTTTGTAGGTGGTTTTGTTTTCAGTGCCTGCACTGCAGCTATTTCTTTATTGTCCATTTTGTAGCCATCAGCTGAGATCACGTTTCCTACAAGGCACCTCATTTTTAAAAAGGTTCCATTTGTCTGGTCTTAGTTTGATTCCCCAGGCTTGCTGGTGTTTGAGAACTGCTTTCATGTCCTCCAAATGCTGTTCAAACGTTTTGCTGAAGTCTAGATCATCATCCAAGAATGGAATGCATATTTTGTCTCTGAGACCTTCCGGGCTGTCTTCCATACTACGCTGGAAAGCCGAGGGCGTATTTGTGAGGCCAAATGGAATCCTGTTGTACTTGTACATACCCCTTGGGGTTGTGAAGGCTGTGAATTTTCTGGAGTCCTCACTGATGCTACCCTGATGGTATGCTTTGCCTTGGTCGAGCACCGTGAACCAAGCGTTCCCGCCAAGACCATCAAGTATCTCCTTAATGCGTGGTATTGGATGCCTGTCTGGGATTGTCTTTTTATTCAGCCCCCTGTAGTTGATATAAAGTCTCAAACTTCCATCTCTTGTCCTCACACACATGACGGAAGCCACAAATGTGAAGGTGGACTTCCAAATAAAGCCTTTGTTTAACAGGTCCTGTATGTGGCTCTTTACTTCATCATACAGTGGTCGAGGAATGGCATTATATGATTTGGCTACTGGAACATCATCAGTTATCTTAATGTCCATTTTCAAATTTTTTATCAAACCCACCTCGTCTTTGTGTCTGGCAAATGTACTGGATTCTTCTCTTAGCATTTGTTTCACCGTTGCTTGTTGTTCACCGCTTATGTGATCCAGATTTACCTCTGGCTCCCACAGTTGCTCTTCATACTCAGACTGGAGCCTTTCAGGTGTTGGTGTGGGTAAGGTATGGGTGTTTTTGACGTTCACAGTGTTGACTGCATGTTTCTCTGAGTACACTAGAAAACAATCTGTTATTCTCTGTATGCTCCCTGTCACTGTTCTAGCTGGGATTGTGATGTCTTGTTGTGTGTTGTTTCTCACATATATGTTCACTCTTAAGGAGTGAGATAGATTGACCATTATTGCATGTCATCTTGAGTTTTTCATCCAATGACAAGTTCTCCACAGGATCAAAATGCACTTCAGTGTTTGCTTTGAGTTCTGTTTTGACAGAACAGCTGATGCACTTAGTTTTTCCACCTGGAACTACAACTGATGTCCTGCCTGTTTTGACAGTGTATGTATCATCTTCGTTTGTAGTGCTTTGGATCAAGTCGAACAGTGTTTCTGCCCTTCCCACGCCTAGCCTCAGTGAATTTCTGAGCACCGTTAATCTGTCACCGGGCTGGGTCTGGTCCCCTCTGTCTTTCATGATCTCCTCAATGGCGTTAAACCTTATGATGGGTCTTTGAGCGATGTCCTGAACTAATATCTCATCAGCGCCGACGTTTTTGTTTTTGGATCATGAATACTGAGTCTAACTTCAACCCACCCCTTAAATGGAATTTCTGAACCATTGACTGCTCTCAAATTCAACATTTCATCATCACTTACTGCAAATGCTTGGTAATTAAGATTCGGTTGATTTCTTGCTGCTCCCCATTTAGCATTTTTGTAAACTCAGGTGGTAAGTTTGCATTCATATTTGGGTCATTTTGGAACTTTGAGTTACAGGTGGTGGAATGTCCCACAGTCAACACCTCTGCCCGTTTCCCGATGGTTTCTGTTTCTCACCTTTTCTACACCCCTTCGACCAATGCATGTCACTTCCACACTTAAAACAGTGACTATAATCAATCCCATCTTGCTGACATATGCCACACAATGCCTCTTGAGTCTTTTAGAGACATTTGCAACTTGCTTTATCAGGCATTCTGTTTTTTTCGCTCATATTTGGCAGATTGTACAAGTAATGCTAGTTGGCCTGTGAGCTCTCTGATTAATGTGTTACTTTCCTCTAATTTTGTAAAGAGTTTTTTTTTTAGCTGGTTTGATTGGTTTAGCTTAGGATGACATTGTCAGAGAGTTAGTTTCCTCCTGATTTTCTTCCACTGTTCTTAGATGTGCCTTATGACTGACCTTGTTTGTAGGTTTAATCTTCCATGTCCACTCATTTTCATTATGTTGGGCAATCTGCATTTTTTGAAGCAGCAGTTCATCACTAATACTTTGATCCTGTAAATACATTCTCATCTCTCCCCTTACATTATCATTTGACAACCCTGTTAGGACAGAGTGAAAGCAATGAGTATGGACCAATTCTTTGTTATATTTCAGGCCAGACTGGGCGCTCGCTTTTTTGCGTAGGTCATCTACACGTACCAGAAAGTCAAGGGATGTTTCACACGGGCCTTGCACGGCTTTTGTAATTTGTTGGTACAAGACTGTCGCATCCTTTTCTGCATAATGAGCTCTTAAGATTTGTCGCAAAGTGGCAAGAATGAGATCTATCTTTCCCTCAAGGTAACTCCTTAATTTCAATCTCACACTCACAGAACATATCACTGCCTGCACAATTTCAACCTCAGGATATCCCTTTCTTAAACCATTTTCAATCTGGTGTTCAAGGCTGCTGAAGCTCAAATTGTCTTTGGAATTTGACTCACCCACAAGTCCATTGATTCAGAAATCTTTCCGGAAACAATTTTGGGCGCCAGCCGCACCGCAGCTGCTCAACGATTCTCTACATCAGCACGGTGTCCCAAGTGCCGCCGGGCCGTGTTGCGGCGACGGATGTGACGTCCCATTCCTCTGCTCCCGCACCAATGTCCGCTATTTGGATCGCTTCCTCTTTTCCCTCGCCAACCGCAGGTGAAGACATGAGTGGCATTGATCCCACAGCGTCTGTCTCTCGCCACTTCTCAAGCACAGCTTCCAATGTGTTGTTTAATTCCAAAAGCACGACCATGCCTTCGTCTTCCCTTGCCAGCAGCTCATCGCGTTCACAAAATTTTATGACGTGCTTGACCAGTGTGCTGCGACTTTAGCCAAATATAGTCCCTTATTAAATAGCTACAGTCAAATGTTGAAAAAGTCGCTTGGCTGGAACTAGACCAGATAGACTGGGATACCACCAAACTTTCTGACCTCCCATTTATTAATTACCACAAGACGCATGCAAATACTTCGTTGCTGGATCTCTTCTCAATCAGGAATAAATCCCACATAGTGATGGATACACTGATTTTTTTCAAAAACTCCACAGCCACCTCTCCAAATTGCTTCCATACCTCCACAGGTATGTCATCAGGACCAACTGTCTTTCCATTTTTCATCCTCTTTAGTGCCTTTCTAACTTCCACCTTCCAAATCATTGCCACTTCCTGGTGGTTCATATCTCTTCTGCTCTTGTGTCTCTTTCATTTGCTACATTATTCAACTTCTCAAAGTATTCTTTCCATCTATTTAGCACACTACTGGCATCAGAAAACACATTTCCATCACTATCCTTAATCACACTTACCTGCAGCACATCATTCCCACCTCTATCCTTCTGTCTGGCCAACCTGTAAGAGATCCTTTTCTCCTTCTTTCGTGTCCAACCTGGTAGACATGTCATCATATGCTTCTTGTTTAGCCTTCGCCACTTTACCTTAGCCCTACGTCACATCTCAATGTATTCCTTTCTCCCTTTCCTCAGTCCTCTCGGTGTCCCACTTCATCTTTGCTAATTGCTTGTATCACTTCCTGTATTTTGGGGTTCCACCACCAAGTCTCCTTCTCCCCTTTCCTACCAGAAGACACACCAAGTACTCCCCTGCCTGTCTCTCTGATCACCTTGGCTGGAGTCGTACAGTCTTCTGGGATCTTCTCCTGTCCATCGAGAGCCTGTGTTACGTCTTTCCAAAAGGCCACACAACATTCTTCCTTTCTCAGCTTCCACCACATGGTTCTCTGCTCTATCTTTGCCTTCTTAATCTTCCAACTAAAACCAATGTAAGGACAAAGCAGAGGTCAGGAATGCACTCAGTCTGAGAGTTAATGGGAGAGAAGATCAAATTGGGCTGAAAACATTGTTTCCCTGGTTGAGGATGCCAATGAAGCTGGTGATGTCCGATGGATGGGACCAGGTCTGTTACTCTAAGCAGCAGAGGGTGCCACACTGGTAGTGTGCAAAGTTGACTTAAAACATCCAGTTGAGTAAGAAATGTTGATGATAGAGTCCTCAACAGCAGTCACCTTAACTGCTGATGTGGTTTTTCATCCAATGGTTGTGCCCAGTGGGGCAATGGAAATCAACAGTTTACGAGTACTGGTCAAAAATGAATCCACTAGGGACGTTTCCCTACCAGTGGGAACAGTGATTGGAAGCATCTTTCATATTGATTCAGTCGCTACCATCCAACCTAAAGAGACCAATTCATCTGGCTTTGATGCCAACATGATCAACTTTGGTGATTCCCCAATATCTGCTCAATGGCAGAACCGATTAAGACAGAAACTAGCCCAAAAGGTTCATGTCATCTCTTTGAATGAGTCGGATGTGGGATTGGCGAAAGGGATGGAGCACAGGATTCGTCTGTCAGAAGCTATGCCTTTCAGCCTGCGGTCACGTCGGTTGCCTCTTGCAGACAATGAAGATGGACGAAAGCATCTACAAAAACTTCTACAAGCTGGAATAATCAAAGAGACACGTAGCCCATATGCTTCCCCTTTAGTCATGGTCAGAAAGAAAAACGGGGTTGTGAGGATGTGCATAGACTACCGATTATTGAACAACCAAACAATACCTGATCAGTAAACAACACCTTGTATTGACGATGCTACGAATGCTTTGAGTGGGAGTTGGTGGTTCTCTGTGCTTGATCTCCATTAAGGTTACTCTCAGATTGCTATGCATGAAGAGGACAAGGAGAAAACGGCATTAATTTGCTCTTTGGGATTCTTCAATTTTAGAGGCATTACAGGCGCTCCAGCCACCTTTCAGAGATTCATGAAAAAGGGTGTTGCAGACATGAACCTTCTACCACTGCTAGTGTACCTTGACAACGTCATTGTGTTCGGGAAAACCCTTGAAGAACATGAAGAAAGGATACACTAAGTCCTAGATTGTCTTGGAAATGTTGGACTCAAACTTTTGATAGGCAAATGTCAGATCTCCCGAGAGTCAAGTACCTGGGGCACATAGTATCAACGGATGGTGTCACCCCAGACCCACAGAAAATAGAAGCTGTCAGCACCTAGCCAATGCCCACAAATTTCAAAACGCTGCAGTCATTTTAGGTGTTTATGGTTATTACAGAAGGTTCATCCAGAACTATTCCCCAATTGTAAGGCCATTGACAGAACTTAGCAAGGGCTATGCTCCCACTTCGAAGAAGAAGAAGCAAAGCCTAGATGCCAACAAAGTCTATCTGAAGGAGAAAGATGGGACAAATCCCTCACCAATGTGTTTCACAAGATTGAATATGGCCTGACTCATGCGTTGACAGCTACAGTTAAAAGTTAAAATAAATAAAGTAGCAATTAGGTTATAGGTTTTCTTTATACAAGGTGGTGGAATATTTGTTAAAGTGTGTGCTGAATTTGTTTTCCTTTGGAGGGATTTGTATTTAAATGTTTTTTTTTATTTTTAAAAATAAATACTTTGTTTTGTTGTCATTTTATTATTTTAACCAGTTTAAGAAGGACAGGAAGTGACGTGTTGAGGAGGAGTTGAGAGGAGAGAAGTGGGAGAGAGAAAGAAAACAGGATGAAGTGCGAAGTACGAGTGGTTGTTTGCAGAAAAGAAAAGTTAAGGGTGGACATTTATCAACATTGATTGTGTTTGACAAGTACTGTTGGCAGTTCAGTTGTGATAGTGTGTCGTTTTAGTGGACTACTGAAATCACACCGTAAAGGTGGAGGTAGCCCCCAATACAGAGAATAAGTGGATGCATGGAACTTTGCTAGGACGCTAGCGACAGGCTAATAGCAGCTAAAGAGGCCTGTGTTGGACCACGAGGAAGAAGACGAGAACGTTAGCAACGAGCAAACGCGAGCGAGGCCTCCATTGAAGCACAAGGAAAAAGCTTCACAATGGATTGGACTGTGAGGACTTGGATGGGGCTGGACCATTGGACACAACCCTCCACGTTCGTCACTCTTGCCGTTTGAAACAAAGACATCGGGCTTTGACTTCTTTTGTTTTGCTGGCTATGTTCATATTTGTATGGGCCCTTAAAGGTCTAGTGTCATCCCTATAAACATTCTAAAATAGATATTGAAATGAGAAATACATATAAGATTATTCACTTCAGTGTCTACACAAAAAAATTAATATGAGCGGAGAGCGCGTCATCCATGCGCAAAGTTGCAGAAGTCTCATTCGACATCCAAGTGGTCGCCATATTGGCTGCATTTACTCTCCGTGACGTCACTGCGAACATTTGCCATTGAAAACATTCTGTGCCCCTTACTGTGGGACACGCCACTTCACACACGGAAGCGCTTTTCGAAGAAAACATCTCACAACTGAGTGAAGTTACCGGGGCAATATTACCCTATTGTTTCAAGCCATATTTAGATGACATGCAGATCACGGCCAAACTACCTCCCCGCCCTAGCCACATCCGCGCGGCGTTGATAAACGGCCACTTCCGTGGCAGACACGAGCCACCGTGGCGACAAGCCACCCCGGCCGACAAGGCTGGCGGCAGGCTCGGCCTTGTCAACAAGGCTGGTAGGGATCCACAAGGCCTGCGGATGCCGTCCTTCAGCGGCTGCTGCACGGAAGCCTTCCAATGTGCACATCGACACATTTAGCAACCCTGATTTATGAATTACACCCCCCTCCCCAACTATTGGTTTTTTGTTTTTTTGTTTTTTAGGGTTTAGTAGCTGTATACACACATACCTGTCATTTGAAACCCACGAAGCTCTTGTCCTTTGCACCGTGCAATCCATTTTTCACGACGAACCAGGTCTCTTGCAAACTTATGAAGGTTAAATCCATCTTCGCGAGTGTTCAAGCAATGTCCAGCAATGCAACAACCCGGCATTTTGGCTAACACAAAGGAGCAACGAGCTACCTTCCCGGAGGTAAAACTAATCGAACCAAACGAGTCCACTTGAGGGCGGTCCTGCCAAGTACGTCACTTCCTGCTTCTCCGTGAAAACAAATCCCTCAAGAGGATTTTCATGGCGGGAGTTACAAAAAGCTGTATACGTCAAAATCATGTTTTGTGGTGAAAAAATGCATGGGTCCATGTCGGATGCCGTTTTTTCATTAATAACATACTAAAAATCATGCATTTCATGACAGTGTCACTTTAAGTTAGCTTAGTTTAGCTCATGTGTGCATTGTGTACCCGTTATGTTGACTTTGTTTATTTGACTGAATAAGCTGCTTAGAACTACCCATTTTAGTTCAGAAAATAATGGAGCTATGCCTCCAAAACAAAAAATTAATTTAAAAAAGTAACCAAACTAAATACAGGTACTAATTAATAATTACCAGTCATATAGGGAAGAAAACCCTCTCTTTGTTGACAATGACTACTCGGTCCCAATCAGTAGCAATAAGTCTCAATGATGAAAAACAGTAATTTAAAGCTAATCCAGCAGGAGCCAATACATGACACATTAACTCAATATACTTTACTGTAGACCGCTTCTGGTCACTGGTTACGCAGAAACAAAACACAGTTTTGAACTGTCAGATAACATAATTGTAAAATAAAGGCTTTGAAAGGGTTAGGGTTAACCCTATCGAAATATAGTCACCAAGGTGCTATGTTGGCAACACTGCACTCTTGCTTTCAGGCTGTGATTAAGAATACGCCACAGTAGAGAGGGCAGAGGGAGCAGTATCTTATTTGCTGATAGGACTGCCACCCCTCAAAATGAAAGCCTATAAAAAGAGGTGTGAAAGTTACTTTTTTATCATTGGTTGTTTTGATGAAAGTTATCGCGCACACATTTAATTATAAAGACACCAAGTAAACGTCCTTTAATAAATTTTACCCTGAACACAGATCAGGTCTTGTGAGGCCTCCGCTGAGGATTCTGGAAAAGTAATTGCTGCGGTCCAGATTTCCAGAGAAGAAGCCAAACAGGCCTGGCTGACAGCTGGAGGTGACTCTGAGAGGGCTGCCAGACAAGCCCTGCATGACAGACTCACCAAAGTAACAAATTACCTTTGCAAGAAATCACTTCAACCTTCCCTAAGATGACACTGATGTGACGTTTTTTGTCACTTGATTACCCAGGTAACTATGCTGTGCTCCTTGGGCTTTACTGACGAAGCTCATTGTCATGAGGTTTTGAGGCAAAGTGGGGGGGAGGTTAGAGGTGCACTTGCTTTTCTGCAGCGCCCCCTTCTGCAACCCTTCCATGAACGTATTTGGAGTGATAAACCCGAGCCAACAGTTGACATCCATCATCCTGACAAACAGGTGAGATCAGACACATTATGTAGTTGCCCATCATTTGTGCACAATGCTCGATGTTGCAGAGCATAAATGAGTACACTCCAACTTTTGTCTCCTTTCAGAAAACATTCTGAAAATCTCTTGTACATTACTATGATTTACAGTAGTGTTCAAAATAATAGCAGTCCAATGTGACTAACCAGATTAATTGTATATTTTAATTGCTACGTGTCAAACAAGTTACCAGTAGGTGCATTAGATTCTCAGAAAAGCAATAAGACCCAGCATTCACCTTCTCACTCTGTGGAATTGGGCAAATTGGTGAGAGGGGTGTGTTAAAAAAATGCTTGCCGTTGGCTGTACATACTCAGAACTATTTTGTACAAACTTTTTTGTTTCTTGGATTTACCAATCCTTTGAATCATCACAAAACTAATATGTTGTTCTATGACCACAGATTTTTTATAATTGCTTCACATCTGTGTGGCTTGGAGTCAATCAACTTGTGGCATCATTAAGCTGTTATTCCACTCCAAGATTCCTTCAGAACATTCCACAATTAATTTAAATTTCTTTAGAAAGGGCATTTTTGATGTCACTCCACAAATTCTCAATTGAATTAAGGTCTGGAGATTGGGCTGGCCACTCCATGACGTTAACTTTGTTGGTTTGGAACAGAGACGTTGCATGTTTTCTCGTCTGTTTGGGGTCAATGTCTAAGACAACATGACCTCTTCAAGTATTTTAACGTATGCAAACTGATCCATGATTCATGATCCCTGGTGTGCCTCACACCAAAGTAACAGAAACACGCCCATATCATGTTGCTTGTCCCAACATGCTTCACTGTCTTCAATGTGTACTGTGGCTAGAATTCAGAGTTTAGGGGTCGTCTCACAAAGTATCTGCAGCCCCTCGTCCTAAAAAGAACAATTTGACTCTGATCAGTCCAGAAAATGTTATTCCATTTCTCTTGAGGCCAGTTGTTCTTTGGCAAATTGTACCCTCTTCTGCACGTGCCTTCTTTTTTAATAGGGGGACTTTTCAGGGGATTCTTGTAAATAGATTAACTTCATGTTGGATTAATTGGATATAAAGTTATCTCATATTTGCTTTCTTGGGTTTTTAATGCTTATGTGATGCAATGCAATCGAGAGGCACATTGGGTGCCATGCAAACTTTGCTATGATGTACTTTAACAATGTGATTCAATCAATTTACATTGGGTACCGTGGAAAAAACAGACAGTGATGCAGAAGACAACAAAGACTGACGATATCCAGAAGATGGTGACGATATCGCAAAGACTCACATAGACTATTTTTGTCACGGTTGTTTTGTTTGTCACAATTTGCTTTGTGTGATGCAGACCACGCTAAGGAATAAAGTGGAGACGTGGAGATGGGATTAGAATGAGTTGGAGATTGTGAAAGAGACACATCCCACATTCTCCTCACGAGCCAGAAGTTGCTCTTGTCTTCCTTCCATCATAATTTTACTTTAAATGTCCTAGGCTGTTTAAACCGGACATTAAATTGGTCCTTCGAGCTGGATCCCAAGATGCCTGAGGATTCCAGCGGGTGTGTTGAATACCAGAAAGACCGTAGCTACGGCAGACTCCTTCTGAGTCTAAAGACCCTTTCTGGGACTGGTGTGCAGCCTGCCGGCTGGTATCCAACGGTTGACGGGATCCAGAGACGGACGGAAGACAACAGGGTGAGTCCAATTGTGGTTTAAAAAGAGTGAAACCGGTTCAAAGAGTAAATGACGGGGAGTCATTAAAGCGTGTAAGGAGACACGATCAAGCCTTGTCCTATACTAGTCAATGTCAAGCCGTTTGAGGGTGACGGAGCCCTGTCGTGCACTTAAATTCCGTGTGTAAATAGCTTTTGCTCCTAACATTCCCAAAACACCCTGAGGGTGACGGAGCCCTGCCACGGACTTAAATTCCCTGTGTAAATAGCTTTTGCTCCTCCTGAGGGTGACGGAGCCCTGTCGCGCACTTAAATTCTGTGTGTAAATAGCTTTTGCTCCTCCTAAGGGTGACAGAGCCCTGTCGCGCGACTTAAATTCCGTGAGTAAATAGCTTTGCAATAAATTCCATAAAATCCCCAATTCCCGTGTGCAAGAGAAAATTGAGTGAAAGTAGTAGTATACTCTCAGTTGTAAACTTTAGTTGTAAACTAAACACACTACTATGGAAAATAAATAAGGACAATAATTCTCTTTAAAGTGACTAAAATGGAAAAAAATAATTATGAGGAAAAACTTAGAGAAACACTGCAGTGTAAAGATTGGAAATATGTCGGAAAAATGAAATCCAACACAAAACTAATATTTATATAAATGGATATCCAACACAATTTCACTGGTCAGTTAAATAGTCAGAAAATAGCGACCTTGCAAGAGTATATAATAAAATAGGTAATAATAATAAGTAGTAATAAAGAGATATATAGAATATTGGAAGAAAATAGCATGAGCTAGAGATGAGAATGTTGAGAGAAAGAAAATTAAATGTTTCATAGAAGAGATGATGACGAAAAAGGACTGACATCAGGACAACAAAGGAAAGTTGAAAATTAAGAACAGAGAGGTGAGTGCATGCGCCTATTTGCCCCCAACTGCCTTTTTCACAATATGACATGACATCATAAAATAATGACCAACTGAGACAGACTGGACTTGGACAAAACTTTTTAAAGGGAGTGTGCCCACTGCACCTCAGGACATACAAAATAAGACTACCTTGTGTGCCTGACTTTGACACTTAAATTCCCTTAGACAAGATGCAATAATATTCATCGTAATAGATATAAGTAATGCATTTCTTTCAACCACAGTGGGTAAAGAATGCCAAATTTGGTTTGGATTCACATTTGGAGTTAAAATTTCAACTCCGTTGTTTATTTAAATATGTAGCGATAGCGTCCCGTGATGAGGAAGCTCTTTTAAAGCATCTGGCTGAGAACGGGCACAAAGCAAAAAGAAACTCCAAATTTGCCAATAACAGGTTAAACATTTTACAAACTTGAAAGCCACAAACAATTCAACAATTTGTCATTTTTGGGACTGACAAATTAATGCTGAATTTGGGTACCAAATTAGCCAAATTAACAGCTCCATTACACAAAATGATGCAATAAGGAAGACTTAAAAATGACATCATTGTTGAAATGGAGAGCAGAAGCGAAAAAAGCATTTTGCAACATAAAGCAAGCATTGGTGACAAGCGCGTCTTGATTTTGCCAAATTGTAATAAGATTATGACTTTCAAAGGTCACTTTATGACTTCATAGAAATAAGTGCATTAACAGTTTTGTTTCAACTTCTGCGAAACATGACATTTCTATCAAAATAGGAAGGTGTACAACTCTTAATCCAGCAAATGTTGCCATTTCCTGGAGATGGAACAAAACATGATTGTCAAAAATAGGGAAAGAAAGATTTTTTTTTAAATAAATAAAGCAGATGTGACATGAAAGATCAGAGCCATTACCAATAGGGAATGTTGTGTTTGTATTCGGGAAAACCAAATCAGAATATGCTGTAGCATTTTCTGCAAAAACAGTGGAACTGACACTAACTGAGGCATGTAAACGAATGAAAGAAAAATTTAACGATGTATACAGACAACCAATATGCATTTGCAACGGTTCATATTTTTGCACAATACTGAAAAAAAAAAGAAAACTGATAATTTCATCCACTGGGAATGTATGCAAAATTGTTAGTTCAATGACTAAATGAAAACTCCAAAAAACTGTTCCTGTCACCAAATATGTCACACACATCAAACAAAAAATATTAATTCATTGGCAAATGCTTTGCTGATAAAATAATAAAGGAAGCTGCATGGAAAAAAAACTCAAATTATGATGTTGATACAACTACAAATCTAGAATTGAATACATTAGGAGAAACTCAGCAAGAGAGTCCAAAAATGGAACAGGATGTATGGAAAAAAAAAACTAAAACAACATCAATGTATGACCAAACAATAAACTAGTCTCACCAAATTAACTTTTCTAAATTGAGCCATGAGCTTACGCATGTCTCACCAGGAGGGATAATGGGAGGACAGGTAACATTAATATTATACTCACTCAAAAAAAAACAAAAATGAAAAAATTAAAATGAACATTTTCCAAATTGTTCAAATGAACTTTATTGAATTAAACCAAAGTGAGATTTATTAATCAAAATGTATGTTTATCACACATTTGCTGCACTGAAGAGAATGCTTCTGCTTGCAAAGAACGCTTTGCTCAGCATATGTCGTTTTCATACATATTTGTTCATTTATGTATCGTAACTTTCCAACAACATGCAGACACATAGTCACACAAAGACATTTTTGCTCGACCCCACCCTTTTAGATTTGTCACCGTTGGTCGGGACCTCCTAAATCTAATAAAAAGAGAGGTTTCAAGGAAGTCTGCTTTAGAACATTCAAGAATTGTACCTGACTCGTCTTCGTTCTCTTTGAGCTCAAGTAACAGAAAACAGGTATTCTCTCCTTATTTCTTGGTATTTAACGAATATCAAACTGAATTTACCTGACACAATGTGAAAAAAAAGTATCGCTTGGTCATAGTAGATGCATTTTCAAAATGGGTAGAACTCTTTCCAAAAGAGCATCCGGACTTATCAACATCAGCAGGATATCACATTGGTGGAACCAGGAGACTGCATCCTGGTGAGGACCAAAAAGAAGCACTGGTATTTTCCTAAGTGGGAATGTCCATTTCAGGTTTTGTTGAACACTCACAGCTGTAAAAATTAGGTTGACTTGGATTCATTTGGGACATTGCAGAAAGGTAATTTCAGTCTAGGATCAGATTGGGGAGGTGAGCTAAAGACTGGTTAAAAAGCTGGGTGGAGATTTATAGTATCTCAAAATAGCTGACGGCCAGTGAAGAAATTTAAATACACTGAACCTATAGGGATACCTCGATGAAATACCTACCCTAAAGTGGTTAGGTCCCGAAATGGGATGCTGTGGAGTGGTCATAACCATCGTAACATTCTTCCTGCCTTTGAGGTATCTGTGGGGTGTCGTAATATTGTCATGCCATGCACGAAAAATCTACGGCAATCCAAAACCTAAATGATCCACAATTGGGTTCTCATGCGTGCGATGATGATCCAAAATTTATTTTATAATACTCCCATGGTCAAGTTCAACAGATAGGGGAACAAGGAGCAGTGTTTAATCAAATTAAGTGGTATATGATGAATAATCTGAATGCACACGAGTTGGGACACTTTTTGTGACTGATGAAAATAATGAAGGAGCAAATCCACGTTGGGGCTTTTTCCTCTGGGTCTACATTTCTGGTAATCCACGCTTCACTTTGATGCTTTGTGAAAAGTACAGAGGTGTAACAGCTAGCACCCTTTCTCCTAGAGCAACATTAGAAAAGGTAAGGGTGATCCAAAAGCTAAAAGTTGATGAGTGGTTTCATGTAATAAGTCATTTTGGCACAAAATAATAACACTCTTCTTATGGTGGAACAAGCAGCAACCGCTTTATCAAAAGATTGCGTCGTTTGCATGGGCCCCAGGGCGCACGGGCATAAACAACGCATGTTATCCGGGTGAAGGACACCCGCAAGTGGGCTTCCAGTGCACTGGTTGTGCTGGATGGATGAAAGGCAACAGTGGGTCCCAGACCACTTTTACAGATTATACCAGCGCTATTACCAGATAATTGCACCTTGGAAGTTATGAGTAAAACAGTACCTGATAATGAAGGCAAAAATTGGGATTCTGTATATCCATTGACTTTTTTTGAAAAATGAAAAACATTGTTTTCTGATTCTCACCGGGTATTTCACTTGCGTCCATTTGCTCAGAACCAGAAACAAATTGGGAAATTTATCAGCAATGATGTGTAAAATAATTTTGGTGATTGAGAATTCATTAAAGCCATTGTCACATGGTGACATCTGGTCGTGGTAAGGAGATAACGGGCTTTTTAATAAATTGCCCAAGAATGTAACATTATTGTACTTTATTCATCCTATGTCTGTTATTGAATCAACTTCTACTGTACAGGTAATTTCATTTGAACAATGGCATAGAAGAGAGCAGCTGAATGCCAAGGATAAAACGATCCAACATCTGCGCATTCGTGTTCCCGTGGTGTTCTGAGTGTAAATTGGGTGAACAAGTGGCAACTGAATTTGAATCTTTCGTGTGTTGGTGGTGTGCAACCAACAAGAATGTGGAGAGAGTAAACTACATCCACCACAATGTCAAAATTGGGAAATTGGACTCAAAAGTGTTTTTTTGAGGCTGTGCATGAACAACTTGGAGCCACTTAATGCCATTTCAAAATCAAATAGCCATGGACATGTGCCTGGCTGAAATAGGTGGTGTCTGCGCTCTCTTTGGGGGAGCGATCCATCTTCATCCTGAACCGTATGGCTGCTGATGTTGGTCTGACAGAGGCTATAAAAGGCCTTAGGGTCCTTGACGGTAAGGTGAATGATTACTCTGGCGTTGACACCTCCATGTAGGACAAATGGATGAGTGTGTTCGGCAAATACAAAACACTCATCTAATCTATTTTAATTCCACTGCGGTTTTCGCAGCTGTTTTGTCTTTGTGTGGTTGTTGCTGTATTCTCTGTCTTCGATCTTGCCGAAACTGAATTATTGCCACAGCAATCTCACCCATGGAGAACAAAATGGCGTAGATGTATCCTTTGCTGGGGACAAATCAAGAGGGAGTATTCTGGCTGACTTGCCCGATCAGTTTCTAGATATATGTTATCACAATGCATAAACAACCATTTTTCCTCTGAGTGTATCAAAGTCGTCGAAGATCTGGCAAAGTTTCTATTTTGTGTGATGTGAGAATTTTGGCAAATTTTCGATAAACAGGAGAGAAATGTTGGATTAATTGGATATAAAATTATCTCATATTTGCTTTCTTGGTTTTTACTGCTTATGTGATGCGATGCAATCGAGAGGCACATTGGGTGCCATGCAAACTTTGCTATGATAACTTTTTTTTTTACATATAGTAATAAAAAATATACTGAAAACATGGGTTAATCTGATTATTCACATTGGACTGCTATTATTTTGAACACTACTGTAGACAGAACCTACAAAGATGAAATTTTAGATGAATACACTTCACAATAATTAGTGTAGCTGAGTCTATTTGTCAATAGTAAAAATCAGTCAGTTGTAAAAAGGTTAACTTTCAGTGGTTATTGTCATGATCCTGCCGCTTCAGCACGAGCTGTGCGGGTGCCTGCGCGGCTGCGCTAATTGGGAGGCACACACCTGCGCCTCATGCGGGCTGATCATCCCCTGTATATATAGGACCCGGTGACGACTGGTCCTCCGCCAGTTCGTTGAGCTTTATGTCCCGTTCCAGCACTCTCGTATTCCTGATTGAACCTGTGTGTACCGACCTTCATCCGTTCTCCGACCAACCCTGTAAGCCTGACTCCTTCGATACTTCTGCCTGCGTTGATTGTTTCCCCGTGTACCGACTCCTGCCTGTCCGCTCATCTGTTCTCTTCGCCCGACGTCACAACTACCACTGCTGCACCGGACTGCCTGCTCGACCCCCGACCTCTGCATACAATAAACGTGTCTCTTCTTGAACTACCTTGCGTCTTCCGAGTTCCTGCATTTGGGTCCTACTCTCGTTTCCGATGGGACGTGATAGAACGAACTGGCCAATACAGGACCCAGCAGGAAAGACCCGGCGTCGCCGGGACCGACGCAAGGTAGACCGTCTGCCGGAGGACCAAACCTGTCTAATCCGGGTAGGCTCCCTGACGTCATCCGCTCCCGTGTCTTACGCTCCGCCAGCGAGGTATGAATACGTCACGAACACGACCCGTCCGGCTCCTCATATTCTTCTGGACTCTGACTTTTCGGAATATGAGGAGGACCGTGATTTGTATGCCGGGCTGCCTGAGTACGACTCCGACGACTTTGATTTTGAGTGTCTTTGCCCGGCTTTTGATCCCAGTCAGTTTGCCCCGCCTTCCCGCGTTTCCAGATCCAAGTGCACCTATCGGTACGACGGGAACCCGCTTGGCCATCTACCCGGGACCTCAGCGTGGCGGCCAGAGGAGACGCCCCGGTCGGGCGCTTCCTGGTGTCTCTCGCTGCGCGGCAACGAAGACACCGTCCTCCCACTCCTCTCCGGCAACGGTGAGACCGGCAGACCCGCAGCTGATGGCGAAGCTTCCAGCCCAGAGGGAGGAGGAGCCGTCAAACCACGAGGCGTTCTGTCGCGAAATGCGGGCGCAGATAGAGAGGCAGAGCGCCGAATTGGCGGCTCTCACGGCCCAGATCCGGCAAGGATTGGCGAACCAGCCGAGCTACGCTGACGTCGCAACGGCGACGGACTCACTGCTGACTCAGGTTCACGTTGCCGTGGAAACCGACCTGCCCCCTTGCCAAGTGCACGCCACAGTGGGAACAGACTCGCCACCTCAAGTGCACGTCGCAGTGTTGGCGGTTCCGAGCAGAGCTCACGCGGCAGTTGGAACTGACCCGTTCCCGAGACACGCCCACGTGTCAGTTTCGACTGACTCCCCGCCTATTTAGGTTCACGTTGCCCTGGAAACGGATTCGCCACCGCGCCACGCCCACGTTGCTGTTTCAACGGATGCACTGCAAGCTCACGTGGCAGTGGGGACCGACCCGATGCCGCCTCACGTTGCTGTCCAGGAGGTGGCGACGTCTCCACAGCCGCTTCTCGTCCGTGCTCTGGAGTGGCAGTGGCGACCGGCCCGCGGACGCTCCACACTCCTGCTCTGTCGGCGACCGGCCCGCGGACGCTCCACACTCCTGCTCTGTCGGCGACCGGCCCGCGGTCGCTCCCCGTTCCTGCTTTGTCGGCGACGGGCACGCCCTCACGTTCCTGTCCAGGAGGTGGCGACAGTTCCCCAGCCGCCTCACGCTCCCGTCCAGGATGAGGTGGAGTTGGTGATGCTGCTGCCGCCTTCTCACGTTCCTGTCCAGGAGGGGGCGGCGGCGGGGTCGCTGCCTTCTCACGTTGCTGTCCAGGAGGGGGCGGTACTGGCGTCGCCGCCTTCTCACGTTGCTGTCCAGGAGGGGGCGATGGCGTCGTCGCCTTCTCACGTTGCTGTCCAGGAGGGCGCGGTACTGGCGCCGCCTTCTCAAGTTGCTGTCTAGGAGGGGGCGGTACTGGCGCCGCCTTCTCAAGTTGCTGTCCAGGAGGGGGCGGTACTGGCGCCGCCTTCTCAAGTTTCTGTCCAGGAGGGGGCGGTACTGGCGCCGCCTTCTCAAGTTGCTGTTCAGGAGGGGGCAGTACTGGCGCCGCCTTCTCACGTCGCTGTCCAGGAGGGGGCGGTACTGGCGCCGCTGCCTTCTCACGTCGCTGTCCAGGAGGGGGCGGTACTGGCGCCGCCGCCTTCTCACGTCGTTGTCCAGGAGGAGCTGGGGAGTTCTGTGGAGCCACCCAGGAGCTGGAGAGACTTCGGGGTGGCGGTCATGGCTCTGGTCCTGCTCTCCATCATCTTCTTCGCTCCTGAGTGCGCCCAGCCGCTTCAGGACCTGGCCTCGTTGGCGACCAATCCCTGGTCGTCTTGCAATGACGGCGTGGGAGGTTCTCGTCTGGAGCAGTGGCCTGCCTCGTTCTGGTTCCTGCTTCGCCGTTTGGTTCCTCACAGAGGTCGTCCGCCCGAGTCACCCCGTGGGGACCCTGGTGCTTGGCGTCCGGGTCGTCCTCCTGACCTGTCCGCCCGGACGCCTCGTGTTTGGTTGCCTGGATGGCCACCAGTCTGGGGTTCAGGGGCTGGCTATGTGTATTCTGGTTCAAGCGCACAGGCTTCATCATTGTACATCATGCGATTTTTGATTTGTTTGTAATTATTTTTCACAAAAATCGGCCACAAAATGGCAGATAGTAGACGTTCTCTGTTCGGTGAAACGTATCCACGAGAAATGGAGGGTCAGAACAGGAAGCACTGCACGCATGGCAAAAACTGATGGCTGTCAGTATTGCAGCCGGACTCATTGGAATGTCTGAGCGAGAGAGGAATTTTGAAAATGGTTTTAACTTAGAGATGTTTCTTGGTGAAATCTGTGGATAACTGCCATTAAAAGAAATACTGAACCCTCATCTACTAACTTTTAATGTGTGCTCCCATTCCTATTAGTTTGGACAAAGCGTTCCTTTAAAGATTAATTTCACACCTTAAGCTATTAGTTTGTTAAAACGTTGTGCAATTTAAAGTATTTTTCCCTAACATGACAAATATTCTTGCTTACAATATTGCTAAACATATATATGATGAACATTTTATCCATAATTGTGCAATATATATAATAGTATAATAAATATACACTTAACTATCAGTCCATTTTCTATACCGCTTTTCATCACTGGAGTCACGGGTTAGGTAAGGCGTATTCCATCTTTTTATGGGTGAAAGGTGGGATTTACACTGGACTGGCCTCCAGTAAATCTCAGGCCACATAGAAACAAACAATCATCACTCTCACATTTACATCTAATGACAATTTAGCGTCTTTAATTAATCTATCGGCTAACATGCATGTCATTGGAATGTGGGGGTAACTCAGAATACTCACTAAAAACCCATGCAAGCAGGGGGTCATGAACACACCAGGAAGGAAAACATGAGCCCAGATTTGAACCACCTTACTTATGAACTATGAGCCAGATGTTCCAAAAACTTGTTCTTTGTGTTGCAATATTACATCTTCACATGTTCTAAATATTTGTATTGGTATTTGACAGAGATAGGGATGAGTCAGAAAAGCGCAAGTGACAAACAACTCGAGTTTTATGACTTGCTTGCTAAATTCTCCAGAAAGACTTGAGTTAAGACTTGGTAGCCAAGAGACTCGACTTGACTTCAACTACATGGCATGCAAATCATCTCATTTAGAGTTGGAAATCTACAACAAACAAAATTATGCTTACAGAATAGAAACCCAGTAGAGCTCTGAGATCGACAGAGTCGGGTCAAATAGTGGAACACAGAGTCCAAGGCAAATATGGTGAAGCAGCATTTAGCTATTATGCTACACGCAAATGGAATAAGTTGCCAGCAGAGGTGGCTTCAGCCCCAAGTGTGACTGTTTTTAAATCCAGGTTGAAAACTCTTCTGTTTTGTAATGCTTTTTAGAGTATTTCCCCTTCTAAAGATATTTCTTTTTTTTATGTAATTTGTTGTCATTTTTGTTTCTTTCCATGTTTTAAATGTTTTATTTCTTTGTATTCAAATCCTTTTAAGGTAAAGCACTTTGAGTTACCTCGTATATAAAATCTGGTAAATAAATTTGCTTCGCTTTCCTTTGCTTTGGTTTTATTATTGATCCTTAATTCTATCTTCATTGTTTAACAAATGCAAATTTGCTCCATATTTGGCACTGCAAACAACACTTCAGAACTCCAGGAACCGGTTGGGTTATTTGTCAAGATTTTTTATGACAGTGACAGCCTTATATCTTTGTTTGTCTTGTGTTCTTCTGCTTAATTGTTCAGTGATCTTCCTTTTTCAGCGTGTATGTCGGAGGTTACTAGCTGTATATGATCTACCCAGCTGGGGCCGCTGTGAGCTAGCACTCTCTCTCCTTCACGAGCACAATGCCCCCTACTCTCTAGAGGATGTAGTACAGGCTGTACGAGAGTCTCATGACAGGGAGTTCATCAAAAGAGTACTGGCTAAAGAATGTCCAATCTGCCTTTCTGTCTTTCCCCATAGTAAGGTAATAATCGTGTGTTTTGAGTATTTTTTTAATGATATATCCATCCCTCTGTACATTTGAAGCTGTAAAACTTTATTTTCCCTAATCTTGATGTTAGACTGTAGCATATTAACAGCAATGTAATAGCTTTCTAAAGCAAGATAAAGCTGTTCTAAATGGATTTTCCCATTTTCAGATGCAGTCCCTGACATCGTGCCAGTGTTCCGTGTGTTGTGATTGTTTTCAGCAGCATTTCACCATCGCTATCAGGGACAAACACATCAGAGACATGGTGTGTCCAGTCTGCTGGGAACCTGACATCAATGACCCTGAGGACCTCAACAGCTATTTCTCCACCTTGGACATCCAGGTGAATTTATATCAATGCAGTTGTATTTTTCATTTTTTTTAATTCAATGTCAGGATTAAAAGCATACTGAATTTAAGATAAGCAACAAAAAGAAGATTCACTAGGTGAATTGGAGTAAGGTTCTTTTAAAAGAAAAAAGTGTTTGAACGCTTCCTCTTACTCTGTCCATTCCTTGTCGCCATCCACAAATTCACCAATAATCCCAAACGGAAACATCTCTGCGTGGGGGTCCTCCTCCCCACTTAGCTCCTTAGCTATGTCACTGGCATCTCTACATGGGTGCTTCTCCAGTTCCACACCATTGCTGAAATACTCTGAAGTGTAGCTATGCAAAAACAATTCAAAAGTATGTGGGCAGGTCACCTAACGAAAAGGACCAAATGACAACTTCTTATCCTCAGACCAACTTTATCTGGGGAAACAGCAGTACTTTAAGTTTATGGAGACCATACAGTGCCATGAAAAAGTATTTTCCCATTCCTGACATTTTTTTCCAACACACAAAGGTATCAAATCATCAAAACAATTTTAAAATCACTCAGACAACCCAGGGAAATACAATGCAGTTTTCAAATAAAAAATTATTTGTTATGGTAGAAAAAAAAAACTTTCTGACCCTCTTTGAAAAAAATGATTGCCACCTGAACTTAATAACCGTTTGTGCCATGCTTGGCAGCAACAACTGAAATCAAGCGTTTGCGATAATTGGTGATGAGTCTTTCAACTCGGTCTGGAGGAATTTTGTCCATCTCTTCTTTGCAGAATTGCTTCAACCCTGCCACATTGTGCCAAACAACAAGGTGGTGTTTGCCAGTGTGGCTACGTTCGGTATGTGCCCTCTGGTATTGTTCAAATTCTTCTATCATTTAATGTTTTTCTCGGCAATTACGAATTTTCATGGGTCTCGCGATTTTAGCGAGCCACATGACCTACTTGGGCGGATGTGACGTCTCCTGTGCATAACCAGAGAAATCATGGCCGATTTGTAAGTCTAATCACATGCGTACCACCACCATCGGACACGTTAAAATTCCCTACAGTACCGCGAAATTTTGCCATAATTCGGATAGAAATAATCCGAATAAGGCTCTGTGGCAGGAAGAAAAAGAAACATTTAAGGACCCAGTGGCTAGCGAAGTGTGGTCGCCCTGAGCTGTAAGACATATGTACAGGTGAATTTGTGCATTTAAGACCAACAATTTTAGAGTACAATAAGTCTCTGAATTCTTTTAAATAACATTGTTATGATGTTGCTGACCAATGATGACAAAAGTACTTCTTACCATTAATGCGACTTCTTGTGCTTTCATACGTCTTAAAGGAGACTTCCATCCGTTCATCGTGACTGTAATTCAATTTGATTTGCTATCATGATGGTACGATGGTGAACAGTTTTTGCCGACAAAGGCATGTCTTTTATTTGTTTCATTACCTTGTCTTCATGAAAAGTTGGCAAAATGTTGATTGGCAACGTCGAGTACAAATGGTTTGCTATACTCCCCATCTGTGAATTTAAACATACAGCAGAACCCTCCTTCTCCACAATGGCTGTCCATTGTTGTTGAAAACTTTGGTACTCCTAATATTTTTTTCTTTGAGCGACCTTTGTCAAAGTTTCCATAATTATTGTTCCACACAATCGGCGTTCGACCATTCTGTGCCTGTGGTTAGTTAGCGAGTCAGATTCCGTGTCATTCCCGTCCCAAAATCCATCCAAATATTCACCAGTTTTTACAGCCACAGGTTCAAATCAGTATGAACGTATTCCTCCATCTTCCCAATCAACCGATGCTGCAATTTCTTCAGCAGATGAGGATAAATTTGAGAAATCAGTGCTGTCCATGATTGTCTTTGAACAGAGGAGGCGCACAGGAGACGTCACTTCCTGTATTTTAAATCATGTGACTCGCGAAAATGGCGGCGCCCAGGAAAATTCATAAATTGTGCTAAAAACACCATTAAATGATATTGGATTAACCTCAAATTTTCAAGGTACAGTACATATGACATGACCTAACAGATTAAGGTTTTTCATTGTTCTGAGGAATATTCCTTTAAAATGCATTTGATGATTTGAAAACTTTGTGTGTGATAGATGTGCAAAAAAAAAAAAAAACTGAAATAAGCAGAAACATAAACCATGAGGATGGAGAGTTTGGGTTCTCTGAGGTGGGTTCTTCTATCTCTGGGGTTGAGGTCACCGAGGTGGTTAAAAATCTCCTTGGTGGCAGAGCCCCGGGGGTGGGTGAGATTCGCCCGGAGTTCCTAAAGGATGTGGATGTTGTGGGGCCGTTCTGTTTGACACGCCTCTGCAACATCACGAGGACATCAGGGACAGTGCCTCGGGATTGGCAGACTGAGCTGATGGTACCCCTTTTTAAGAAGGGGGACCAGACGGTGTGCTCCAACTATAGGGGGATCACACTCCTCAGCCTCCCTGGTAAGGTCTATTCAGGGGTGCTGGAGAGGAGGGTCTTTCAGGAAGTTAAATCTCAGATTCAGGAGAAGCAATATGGTTTTCGTCCTGGCCGTGGAACAGTGGACTAGCTCCACACCCTTGGCAGGATCCTTAAAGGTCCATGGGAGTTCATGCAACCAGTCAACATGTTTTGTGTCCCTCGGGTAGTCCTCTGGGGGACTCTTTGTCCTCTTTGAGAGTATGGGATACCAAACCCCCTAAAATGGGCTGTTTGGTCCTTGTCCAACCGGTGTCAGGGTTTGGTCCGCATTGCCAGCAACAAGTTGGACTCGTTTCCAGTGAGAGTTGGACTCCGCCAAGGGTGCCCTTTGTCACCAATTTTGTTCATAAATTTTATGAACAGAATCTCTAGGCGCAGCTGAGGCATAGAGGGTGTCCGGTTTGGTGGCCTCAGCATCAGGTCTCTGATTTTTGCAATTATGTAGTTCTGTTGGCTTCATCAAGCCATGATCTCCAACACTCACAGGAGCGGTTGGCAGCGTGACAGTGTGAAGCTGCTTGGATGAGAATCAGCCCATCCAGATCTGACACCATGGTCCTCAGTCAGAAAAGGGTGGCGTGGCCTCTGCAGGTCGGGGATGAGATCCTGCTCTAACTGAAGGAGTTCAAGTATCTGGGGTCTTGTTCACAAGTGAGGGAAGAATGGAGGGGGAGATCAAAAGTCAGATCGGTGTAACATCTTCAGTGATGGAGATTTTGTATCTGTCCGTTGTGGAAAAGGGAGCTAAGTCAAAAGGTGAAACTCTCAGTTTACCAGTTGATTTACGTTCCTACCATCACCGATGGACTCGAGATATGGGTCGTGACCGAAAGGACAAGATCCCGGATACAAGCAGCTGAAATTAGTTTCCTCCGCAGGGTGTCCAGGCTCTCCCTTAGAGATAGGGTAAGAAGCTCGGTCATCCGGGAGGGGCTCAGTGTCGAGCCGCTGCTCCTCCGCATTGAGAGGAGCCAAATGAGGTGGTGGGGGCATCTGATCCGGACGCCTCCCGAACGTCTCCCTGGTGAGGTGTTCCGGGCATGTCCCACCATAAAAAAACTGTAGAGAAAATATTTCAAGAGCTGAAACCATCAATGAGTTGTCTTGCCTCAGTACAATCTGACTTTTTCAAAGCTATTGCGAAGACTGTGCTAGGTGATTTGCAGCAAATAATCAAGAGGTTATTTCAGTCAGGCGAGTTTCCTAAAGTTCCTGAAGTCGCTGCCATTAAGCCTCTTCCAAAAATAAAAATGGAACGCTTGATGCTTCCATTATAAGTATTACAAGTATAGACCTATCTCAAATCTCCGTCTCACAACCAACATTGTTCCGAAAGTTATTTTGAATCAACTCAGCAGTCTTTGAACTTAAATTGATGTTTTGATGACTTTTTCATAAGGTTTTCAAACTTATACCATGACTAAATCTAATCGTATCAAAGTGCTAAATGATATAAGGTTCAATACTGACTCGGGAAAGTTGCCAATTCTGGTCTTGTTGGATCTCAATGCAGCTTTTGCTACGGTAGATTATAATATATTCAACAGTTTGGAAACATGGTAGGACTGAATGGACCAGATCTTAAATGCAGAGGTGGGTAGGAACACACCACATTTACTCCATTACATGTGTTGAGTTTGCATGTCCTCCCCATGCCTGTGTGTGTTTTCTCTGGGCACTCCCCTTTCCTCCCACATTTCAAAAACACACAAAAACTTTAATTGGAGACTCTAAATTGGCTATAGATATGACTCTCTGTGCGACTGGTTGTTTGTGTCTATGTTCAATGCGATTGCCTTGCAACCCTGTCCAGGGTGTACCCCACCTCCTCCCCAAATATAGCTGGGATAGGTTCCAGCACACCCACGATGCTTGTGATGATAAGCAGCTCAGGTAACGGATGGATATACTTTTGAGAATACTTTAAATGCACCATACGTTTGACTAGAGTACTTATGTGAAGAAAGATCAATACTTTTCCTCCATTACAATGATTGTATGTGCCGTTTGCTACTTTTGTTTATTCATTCTTAAGTATGCGCGTCTATCTTTAGTCTCCATCTTTGACTTCTGAATAGGGTGCCCGTTGTGCAAATCAAACGGGATTACTAATGTCATTTGACTCAAATTCACAAAACAGACCAAACAAGGAAATCACATTACCGTGCACATCACATTACGACCCAATCAAAATTGCTACAACAGCTTTATCATCCAGCTCTTAAATTCTGACTGTCCAAACTTTGATGTTTCACCATACCTCTTACATGAGAAAACAACAACAAACTTGAAGTAAGTTGCAATGCTTCTGTTGTTTTGGCAGTATATATAGCAAGGGATGAATGAATAGTAATGGCGAGGTTGGGCATTAAAAAGGATGAAAAACAGAAATACATTTGGTCCTGATGACATTCACGTGGAGGTATGGAAGGAGAGGTGGCTGTGGAGGTTTTGACCATCTTATTCAACAAAATTGTAGCAGGTGAGAAGATGCCTAAAACATGTTGTAAAGGTGTACTAGTGCCCATTTCTAAGAATAAGAGTGATGTGGAGAGCTGTGGGAACTTTACAGGAATAAAGTTGATGAGCCACACAACAAAGTTTTGGCAAAGAGTAGCAGAGGCTAGCCTCACGACAGAATCAATTGTTTGCGAGCAACAATATGGGTTCATGTTGAGAATACCACAGAGGCATTATTTGCTTTGAGGATGTTGATGGAGAAATACACAGGTCAGAAGGAGCTACATTGTGTTTTTGTATATCTAGAGAAAGCCCATGACAGAGTACCCTTAGAGGAACTGTGGTACTGCATGCAGAAGTCTCGAGTGGCAGATATAGCAAATATGTTAGAATATTCCAGGACATGTGTCAGGTTCACCAATCAGACATTCATTAAACAGGACAAAAAAGGAAGCAAAGACACCAGTTCAAGTCTCGCGAGGAGAGAGGAGAGGAACTGTCTCGTACAATTCACCACTGCACTCTCTGATTATCCTCTCCTCAGCACCTCTATTTATTTAGTTTTAAGACGCCCCTTATTTACATGGATGTTACAAAAAGGAGACGACAAGCAAAACAGTTTGAAAGAAGGTGTACATGTTTGTTCATGTGTGTGTGCATGTGTGGAAGATTGCTGAATACATGTGTGGTCATCATTTCTTTAACAGGCAGCAGTTCTAACAGTTCTGATGATTAGATGTTTTTGTTCTTGCTATCTCCTGCTAGGAGGCTGCCACATTATCTAGGGCAGAGCAAAGCATTTCTTTATTGGAAGCAAATGTATGATAATTATGATCACAATTATTCCTACATTTCCCCCCTGTTTATCCTACATTTGCTACCACGTTTTCTAGAGCAAAGCAAAGCATTCTTCATTGCAGGCAGAGACTGTAACTGAATTGGAGCAGAGCAAAGCATTTCTTCATTGCAGGCGGAAACAGTAACTGAATTGGAGCAGAGCAAAGCATTTCTTCATTCCAGGCAGAAACAGTAACTGAATTGGAGCAGAGCAAAGCATTTTTTCATTGCAGGCAGAAACAGTAACTGAATTGTAGCAGAGAACAGGTCTGGAAGAGAAGTCATAACGTCATCATCGTGGTCAACAATATCACTGTCATTACCCTGTTGTGCCAATAGTGGATATATTTCTGCCAATTTTGAATTTGTCGGGGTAATAACAGTGGTTATAAGTTGGTTAAGTGATGCCTTTATGCAGCGAATACAACAACATCCACACAATGCAAGAGTAGCTGCAAACAGCGATAGAAACTAGGACAGAGAACACTAAATTTTTAGATTTGCCAAACTTTTTTTTTTTTTTCCCCCACCACTCAGACCTGGCTGATGTGTTTACACCAGAGTGCTCCTTCATCTTGTGGTTCAGGGTGCGGAGGCCTTGAATGGCCCTTGTGCGTGACCAACCAGGGGCTGTGATATTTGAAATAAACAACACTGGTCACCGAACATTGAGCAGTCGCCACCCTTCTCGGCCGGGAGCATGTCGACCGCTATGCGGTTCTGGAACGTCATGAGTGAGGTTGCAGCTGGTTGTTCCCTTATGGCAATAAAGCCTGCTTCCGTATAGTTACCTAGTTTCTGTACATTGTAATGTATGTAGTTGATTCTGTCAACGTTTTTATTCAGAGTTATCCATAACAAGATTAATTCCCATCCTGCAGCAATCTCGTTAACCAATTTACACTCATCTGGTATGTAGTTGCCATTTGCATCAATGTATGTCAGATCTCCATCTTTCCAAGAGGACCTTCGCCTTCGGGAGAAACCAAGGGGAGGTCCAAAGATGGATGCGGCCAATTGTATATCCTCTGCTTTGGATGGAAACACAGTCACAGATAAGAGCAGTGATACCAGTGTACACGTTCCTGCTGCATTTATCAGTGTGTCATACAACCTTTGACGAACACACCACCACAACAAATCGCTGCATGGGGGCAGTTTGCAGATGGATATCATGACACCATGTTTTGTTGAGACTTCCCACCTTAAAATCTGTCCCTGTAAAGCTAACACAGGAGAAATTAGCTAATGCAACATTAGTAGAAAATATCAGTTTGTCATTTACTGCTTTAGTTGTTGGATAAACACTTTTCCATTTCTGACAAGTGCTGTTAGTAGTTGTTTTAGTCATTACCTCAATCCCAACACAATGTACCCTACATTGTGTTGGGATTTCTGTTGGAATTACACACATTAGTGGCCCAGAGCCCATGCATGTGATGTAACTATAGTTTACCTAGTTAGCTGTATTCTACATTAATAACAACCAGTTTTGTTTCCTATTTGTAAAAATGATAATCATAATAATGAAAAAATGTTCCTCAGGCTTTTTCGGTTAAAATACTCCCTCCATAGTATACGTACTCTTTTGTATGGCATTCGGATTTAAAGTAGCATTAAATTGGCAAATGGTGAGAAGAAAGTGGGGGTTTCATTTAGCATAAGCCCAAAGATGGAATCCCCAGCAATTAGACTCTGCCAATGAATTGAAAAAGTGCCGAACTGATTCACTGGGAGGCACACATGGAGTCCTCCTCTCATGCCTCATGCCTCCCGCATAGTTGTTTACCAAAGTTATTTGAAATGAGGTTGCGCCTCTTTAACTTATGTGTGGTAGCCCTAGTTGACTGAGTATAATTATTGGTTCTGTTGTTATGTATTTTTGTCAGCTTTACAAGTGTCCAAAAGTAGCATATGAACAAAAATATCATTACGGCTGTCGGTGTTGCAGCCCAACATGCTATCATATTATTTAGCCATTCTGAAGTCATGTCGACCAAATCTTAAATCTTCACCACCCTTCAGGTATTTTCAGATACTATAAATCTGCACCCACCGTATGCTGGTCTTTGCTCACCTTTCCCCTTGGGTGACTCAGCTGAGATGACCTTTTACAGTGTGTGAGGTGTATCCACGTGTTTCTTTCTGCTATTTTGTCCATGTCATTCAGCTCTTGCTCAGTCTATGCCAGTGTTCGGGTAAAACTGTATATACAGTAGATGTTAATTCATAAACAGACATAGGATGAATAAACAAATGGCAGTAATAAGGTTATTAAAGCACAGTAACTTGTTAATTTTATTTTATTTATTTATTTATTTATTTATTTTTTTATGGTGTAGTGCAGGGATGTCAAACTCATTTCTCTTGCGGGCCACGTTGTAGTTGGGGTTTGCCTCAGAGGGATATTTCGAGTGAAGGCAGCGTGGGATCGATTCCCGCTCAGTGATGGTGTCGACATCAGCACTGCGACTGGCTGGCGACCAGTTCGGCGTGTAGTCTGCTGCTGCCCGAAGTTAGCTGGGATTGGCTTCAGCTCTCTCTCTGAATAAATGCAGAAGGGTTGCGTCAGGAAAGGCATCCGGCGTAAAAAAAAAAATCAAAAAGACAGTTACTGCCGCACCACCATGACAGTGGCACAAAAATGGCTTCACACATCATTGCTGATTAATTTCCCAATTTGTTTCTAGTCCTATCAAATTGATGCATGTGAAATTTCCTAGTGACACGCCATTTGAAAACAAAGTTTTTTTAGTTTTTTAAAAGAAGTTAATGGATACACAAAATCCCCAAACTTTTTTTTTTTTTTTTTGCATTTGTTATCAATTAATAGCATTGGTATTATCTCTGGATCTTTGCAAACAATACGATCTTTTGGACACGTTTTTTGTATGTAGTTATCCAATTTGTTTTGTTTTTATTTTATTTTATTTTTTATTTTTTGGGGTGGGACCTTGAGTGGTTCCAACAGGTACCACTCGAACAGAAAAATTAAAATAACGGATAGCGTTTTCATCCAACACCCAACAGCAAAATTTTACTGTTTAGTCACCATTATGACAGCAGTCTCACTCCCATGTGTAACCGGACTACAGCGACCTTGGCAGTGGGAATGAGAACAGCTATCTTACAAGTGGCAAATAAAAACAAATAAGTTTTGTTTGTGTTAACAATGGTTTCAAAAGCAATAACTTTCCTACAATCAACAAATGAAGTACACCTTTTTGCAATTTTTTAAGCTGTTTGGGGTTGTTCATAACTCCTGAAAGGGACCCACTTGTGTGTTTTTTTGTTTTGTTTTTTTTCCTTCATCATTCATCTATCTCTCATTATGTGGAAATTATTGGTAATTTGTATGGTCTCCCAAACAGTGTTTTGAATGGAATGAGACCCTTTCGTGCTTGTAATTTATGTATAGTTAGACAAAATTTATCATTGTGTCCAAATTGCCCCTACGTGTGATTGTGAGTGCGGCTGTTTGTCTCCATGTGACCTGCAATTGGGTGGCAACCAGGTCAGGGTGTACCTTGCCTCCTGGCCGTTGACAGCTGGGATAGGCTCCAGCCCTCCCCGCGACCCTTGTGAGGATAAGCAGCTAAGAAAATGGATGGAGGGATGAATGGATGTGTAGCTTGAGGAAACTGACAACATTTTGGATGCACATTCCCTTGTGGATTATGTCGCACACAGATCAAACAAGCCCTACAAAAAAAGTTTTTGGGATACCAGTTAAATCCATGCATCATGTAATGCCTTTGTACCAGGGCTACCATTCCCCCTGTTGAGACCTGAGACTTCCCATACTCAAGATTGCCGCCCACTTTAAAAATGTTTTTGGTAGAATTTTTTTTGTATCTGTGCTGACATAATTCCCATTTTGTAATGTAGTACCTTATTTTTTCCACATTTTTAGTTCTGCTGGTAAGCTTTGTGGTTGCATTTTGTTTAACACATCATCTCAAAGTATGTCTTCATTTGTTACATGGTCAGCTAACCCCATAAACGTTTTGCTGCTTCTTTTGCTGTTTTATCTGTAAATCCATTTCCTAATGATTTTTTGTCTGTATTTGATGTGTTTACTGCACATTTACATATGGCTATTTCTTTTGGTAATTGAACTGCTATGAGCAAATTTTGTAGTAGCTCTG
The DNA here is from genome assembly GCF_019802595.1 of Syngnathoides biaculeatus. Taxonomy (NCBI): domain Eukaryota; kingdom Metazoa; phylum Chordata; class Actinopteri; order Syngnathiformes; family Syngnathidae; genus Syngnathoides; species Syngnathoides biaculeatus. The sequence continues at coordinate 24,580,715 of NC_084652.1, read as the reverse complement.
CATGTGTCACTGTGTTCCCTGTAGTTGTCGCTATTCCTCTATTTTTCCAGTATTGTCTGTGTAGATTGTGATACCACCGTGAATACAGCAGCATCTGGTCTCAGATTGTTTAAGACTGTCCAATAAGATATTGTCTGTACAGTTCAGTCGTCCCAATCCAAACCTGGGTCTTTTTCTGTCCAATCAGGAACATTTCGTACTACCAAAACAAATTGTCCCAAACTCTTCCACTCCTGTTGTAATGACGTGTGTGGTGGTGTCCATTCCTTGTGTAGTGCATTTAGTTTGTCAGTCAGTCTTGTTCCTGTCACCACAACTGATATCCCATGATTTTTTTCTGGTGTGGGCTGTTATAAGTTTATCTTATACTACATTGTCACATGCAATGAGTCACTTCCTACGTCATTTTGTGGTTGTTCAATCACGTCTTGAGCTATTTGCAGCAAGAAATCTCCTGTTCTTGGGGGAGGTTTGTTTGGAATATGTAAGGTGTAATATGAGAGCGCTGGATTCCTATTTTGTAAGATATTTAATTGTCCTCCCAGTAATTCCTTTTTTTTCTTTTTACTTCTTTTTTTCCTGTCAGAGAGGGAATTAAGCGCAGTCCTAGTTTCAGCAAGCCATCTCTTCCCAAAAAACGTATGGGACAAATTAAAAAGTTGCATTTTGAGAGCATTAGTTGTGACATTTTTGATGGGGAGATGGCTGCTCTCTTCCTAATCTGCGGCCACAATTATTAAATGTTTCGCAATAAGCTACATAAATTTGTCCTTTCTCTGTCAGAAAGGTGTCAATTTTCTTTTTCTGATTTTGTAGCACTCTTTCTGCGTGTAGTGCTTGGTTAACATATTGTTACAGGCTGCCAGTCGGTTTGTCAACCCAATGTTTTTCAATCCATTGTTTTATAGGATTATTTGAATTCACATGAAGAGCATTTTTTAATTGCCATTGATACACACAACCTGGAGTGTGATCTTCAGGAATGCCACTGTTTACCTTAAAACATGCATTTATTCCAATTCTATATTCTTCAATTGGTTCATTGTTGTTTTATTTTGCTCTTCCAATGGCAGAAAAAAAAAATGCTTTTTTTTTTTTTTTAAATCTAGCAGAAGTGCGCGATATTCACCCTTGAACTCCCTGCTACTGTGAGAAAGTACTTTGCTGTCATCCAAATTTGTTGTACTTTCACACCATTTAAGTGGTAAGATTTTCTCAAGTCTTCCGTTCCCTGGACAAATTATGTTACATCAACTTTATGAGATGTGATAGCTTTTATGGCCATTTTCACATCATCTTGAGTCCAGCTTTTTTTTTTGTTTTTTTTTTGTTTGTGTGTGTGTGTGTGTGTGTGTGTGTGTGTGTGTTTCTCTTATTTTATCCTGCAGGTTAACTATATATATTTTTTGTGTGTATGTTGAGCTGGCCAGAAAAGTCATATTGTGTTATCCACAAATTTAGATGTTTGTTTTAGTAGGAAATTTGCTTTCTACAAACTTCTAGTTCTTACACATCATTATTATTTTTTTTCAGATGTTGTGTTTCAACTATTTTGCTATTTATCAACTATTTTGCTATTTGTTATTCCCCTGTTGGAGTCAGTGGTTCACTTAGGGTGACTACACTGACTTCCCCCTGAACAGGGTGACAATTACGTTCCGTTTGAGGTAATTCCCAAGCTTCTACCACAAGTGGCGGAGAATTCTTACCTCTGCATCCTCAAACAGTTGTCACTCAATTTCCTGTTCAAATGAGGTAGCGAACCTCCACTCACACTTTTCCACATGCACACGTTTCACGGGGCTCACGTACAGGACACACCTTGCCCTTTTCTCAGTTTAATAGACTAATTAGTCTACTCGACAGTGACTAGTTTTCTCGAGGTTTGGTTCTGCCGCAGTCACCCAGACACGCATTCACTCATTCCTCATGAGTGTGGGAGTTTCCTAGTCAGTCAGATGAGGAAGAGAGCAGCCATCTCCCTATCAAAAATGTCACAACTAATGCTCCCAAAATGCAACTTTTTAATTTGTCTCATACATTTTTGGGGAAGAGATGGCCTGCTGAAACTACAACTGCTCTCTCTGATTATCCTCTCCTCAGCACCTCTATTTATTTAGTTTTAAGACGCCCCTTATTTACATGGATGTTACAAAAAGGAGACGACAAGCTAAACTGTTTGAAACAAGGTGTACATGTTTGTGCGTGTGCATGTGTGGAAGATTGCTGAATAGATGTGTGGTCATCATTTCTTTAACAGGCAGCAGTTCTAACAGTTCTGATGATTACATGTTTTTATTCTTGCTATCTCCTGCTAGGAGGCTGCCACGTTATCTAAGGCGGAGCAAAGCATTTCTTTATTGGAAGCAAATGTATGATAATTATGATCACAATTATTTCTACAACATGTATGAGAGCAATTAGAATGGTAGTGAGGTGTAACAGATGTATTTAACATGGAGGTGGGACTGCATTAGAGATCCAGTGCTGATCTCCTTCTTGTTTTCAGTGGTGATAAATAGACTGGCAGATGGGGTTAGACTGGAATCCCATGGACTATGATGTTTGCAGATGACATTGTGATCTGCAGTGAACGCATGGAAGCAGGTGGAGGAACAGTTAGAAAGATGGAGACGGCACTAGAAAGTCGAATAATGAAGATTACCTGAGGTGAGACGGAACATATGTGCATGAATGAGAGGAATGGAGGTGGAAAAGTGAGGCTACAGGGAAACAAGATAGCAAGGGTGGAGTACTTAAAATACTTGGCATCAGCAGTCCTGAGCAATTGTTAGTGTGGTTCAGAAAATTAAGAAACTAGTCTAAGCAGGTTAGAACGGGTAAAGGAAGGTGTCATGTGTATTATGTGACAGAAAACTCTTCTCGGATTAAACAAACAGTGGTGAGGCCAGCCATAACATACGGATGAGAAATGGTGGCACTGAAGAGACAACAGGAAACACAGCTGGAGGTAGCAGAAATGAAGATGTGGTTCACTCTAGGAGTGACCAGGTGTGTTAAAGTTAGAAATGAGTCATTCAGAGGGACAGCCAAGGTTCAATATTTTGGAGACACAGCGAAACCAGACTTCGATGGTTTGGACACGCCCAAAGGTGAGAGAGTATACTAGTAGAAGGGTGATGACGATGGAGCTGCCAAGCAAGAGAGCTGGAAGATGATTTAAAAAAAGACGATTGGTGGACGTCATGAGGGAAGATAGGAGGACAGTTGGTGTTTGAGAAAAGAATGAAGGAGATAGAGAGATCTTTGCACAACATAACAGCTTCTTATCTTCAGGCTGTCCTTATCTGAGGAGAAAAGTGGCATTGTCAGTACTGCTGACCAAACATCTGGAGTTATATCAACACAGATGCAGTGATACATAATGGTCAGGATCCTAAACAGCATCTTGTCCGAGGAACTCTTATTTCTTTAAAGGTGTAACACCCTTCTAAATAAACTGCCTACTCCTTAGTCACATCTTTTTGATAACCTTAGTATTTACCTATTTACAGTATAAGTTCACTTTACAACAACATGCATTTATGAATATGAATGTGTATTTCAGCTGAGAGAATGTCTGGAACCCGAAGTATATGAGCTCTTTCATAAGAAGCTGACAGAGCAGGCCCTGATCAAGGACCCAAAGTTCCTTTGGTGCTGCCATGTAAGTTCTTCAGGAGTCAGTATGCACTTAAAGTTGCGGATACACTAACATTGTCAACCTTTCTTCTTAATAGTGTTCGTATGGATTCATCTATGATGGAGACCAGCTTAAAGTCACCTGTTTTCAATGTCACAACAGTTTTTGTGCTCAGTGCAAAAAGCCAGTAAGTATTAAAAAACTGTTTTGTATATTTTGAATACTCAATCTTTTTTTTGTTTGTTCTTACATTTCGCCCCCAACTACCAATTTCCGACCCCTCCATGATTTGAAAGTTGGAGAACTTGCAATATACTAAAAAATACTTATTTTCTTCACTGTATCACCAGCTATTGCTCTCAAATTAATGTGACAACATTTTAAACGGATTTCGTTCATTTGTGAAAATTTACCAACTTAGACTGTGGACTACGTTGTCAGCTTCTGTATGTTTTTGTGCAACAATAAAAAAGCCTTGTACACGCAAAATAGCTGTCACAGTTTCCACGTACCTATTTACTAAATACATTAAATTTGCATAATTTCAAAACAAGACTGAAAACTTTGTATATACTTTCAGGATATTGAAGCCATTACTATTTATCAGTTTATGGCAAAGTAAACCAAACAAGATCTTCACAAGTGCTTACCAGTCTTTGTTTCCAACACAAGGCATATCCTTCTCCATGCATGCTTGGCACCTTCTTGGCCAGCTATTTTGTCTGCATTCGACGTGTGTGCTGTCTAACTTGCTCAAATTGATAATCTTTAACGCCTTTATAAAACTCGGATTCTTCAACGTCTTTTTGTGACCCTTCAGATTCATGTTCATCGCTCAAATTACTGGGAAATCCATTGTTGTTCTTGCATTGTTGTCGAAGGGCTCCATGATGTGGAGTGTAACGTGTGACGTCACTCACCTATCGCCTCTTTCCGCTCCGTTTCCATCTTTTTTCGGCGAATGCAACAATGTGCGATAATTTTTTGCCCATAATCGAAAAATAAAAATGTTTCCTTTGTAACGGATTTCAGATTCAAATTCTGCATAAAAAAACTGTATAATATTAGCAAAAAGGCGTATTTAGGATCTTCCATACCCTTTAACAGTACATTATTCCCCCAATTAGTGGCCAAGTGTGTACCTGCAGATAGTGCCATAATGCTTCTTTGAAATCAGACTTCTGAGAGAATGCCTTTATTTGTACAAAGGCTTGTGAATGAATGGAGCTAGAAGTGCTGCAGTCCATTGATTTGCCAAAGATTTATGTAACAGGTTCACAATGGCAGTTTCTGTTTGTGTGCCTTTTGGTTCCTGGTTCCTATCAATACTCTAGTGGAGTTACATGCATAAGTAAATGTTTCCTTCTTGTATTAAGTATCTGTATATATTTCCAGGGAGACCCCAGTGGACCATGGGTCTGGCGGAAATCCCTCTCAATCAAAGGTTTTGGGTTGAAGTACAGTGTTCCCCCATTATTCGAGGGTGTTACGTTCCTTACACTCCTGCAAATAGAAGATATGTGTGAATAATGGATGCAATAATGGATGCAGTATTTATATACTTATGTATGATATGAACCATGTTTTTTAAACCATAAGATGCACTTTCTCCAAAATGGACAACATACCTTATGTGCGCAATTGTTGTGTGACAAAAAGGCAAAAGTCCAAAATTCCACAAGTGAGGTCCGATAACAACAAGGCACAACTTGAATCATAAACAAGACTTGACTAGGTGGCACAGAAATGCTGTAATTAAGGAGATACTCTTACAAGAAGCTTGCGCACTGGCAAACAATGCTGCAATGTCATCCACAACGAATTGGCAACTGACAATGACGAACACAAAGCCTATATGCCTGGCCTAATTAGTGACAATAAGGCACAGGTGAGCGGCTGCTGCCAAAGGCAGCTGCGTAGAGGGCAGTGGCCTGGCCACGTCCTTGACAAAATTATTTTAATCAAGACATGTTTGGAAGTGTTTTCACTCATTAGATATCAGAAACAACAAATATGTATGTGTATGCTTTCTCTCCTCAATTTTAAAATATAACAGTATATGTTCCCTCTATGTTCTCCTTTACTTTTTAATTTTTTTTAACAAATCAAGATTCAGAAGAAAAAACTAGAGAGAGGATGAAAGGTGCGGAAGATGGATTATAGGGGGTATGAATGTGAAGAAACAAGTTCGAGGAGCTAAGTACATAAAGGGAAAACTCCCAGTGTTTACAATTTATACAGTAACAGCATGATTTAGGGATGATTCAGTGCACACCTGCAAACTGTAAGCTTTATAAAATTTTTGAACACTGTTGGTCTAACACCAGAAAAGCTGGTGTTGCTGTGTGAGACTCCGAAAAACAAAGTCCCTTTTATGTAATGATAGACGCTAAGCAGTTGTAATCAGAGTTCAGCAGTCAGTTTCCTTCACTAATCTGCAATAATACCAAAGGAAACTCATCATGTTTGTGGGAACTTTTCCTAGAATTTATATGTTTTTCTAATTTCTTATTCTCTGTGCAGTGGGAATCCCAGCACGCTGGTTTATCCTGTGAACAATACCAGTCCTGGAAAAGGGAAAATGATCCAGAGTATCAGAAACAAGGCCTGGCTGGCTATTTGCGAGACAATGGCATTAGTGCGTGTGACACACACACACACACACACACACACACACATCGTCTCATCATCCTTGTAATTGATCAATAGTAAAGTCCTCGAAAGCTGTACAAAGAAATATTAACTAATAGACCTTTAGACTAGAATAGTCAGATAAGAGCTTGACTTCAGGAGGGGAAGCTAGAGATGTTACCCTTCAAAGACAGTACTGTATTTGCTAACAGATTGAAGAGGCTAGGTTAGAAAGGATTGATCTCAGAATGCTGACAAAAGAACATAGCAGCTAATAGTTTGACCTACAACCTTAACTAATCAACATGTCTTGAGTCATTTCTGGGCTATATGAGGTTGCTCTGATGTGGAAATTAAAATGTCTATTTGACCATTCACCTCAGATACCTTGCATATTTTGTGATCTGTATTCTTCAAAATGACCTAGATAGTATCTGACAGATGTGAGTGCACCCTTCACATTTCAGCAACCCTTTTTCTGATCAAGGGACAAGAATGGTTGTTGATATAATCAGTATGTGTCAATCTTCTTAAAATAATTCCACACAGCCCCATAGTGTCTATATTCTGTGAGATACCATTATTACCAGAATCATCATTCACGTCATAATGACATGGTGGATGACAAAGTGGTGGATACTATAATCAGTGATTGCAGTTTTGCTTAGTTGGGTTTATGTCTGGAGACATTCCTGCCGTCTCCGTCACTGCTATCTTCAGCTTCCTCAGCAAGGCACTCGTCATCTTGGAATGTGTTCGGTGTTATCAGGGTCAGAATCAGATTTAATGGCCAAGTATGTACAGTAGCAACACACAAGGAATTTGTCTCTGGCAGTCGGTATCGCCCTGTTATGACATTCATGTTGAGTACTGAAAAGAACAAGCAAACTAACAAGAACGGACAATAGACCTTCAATAGGATACTAATCCTTATAAGAGTGACAGTTTTGCAGAGATGCAGAGTCTTCTGGCATATAGAGCAGGTAGAGAGTGTCATCACCCCAGATTAAAATTATCATTATGGAAAAACTGCCATGCTGACCCGTCTGAAAGGAGTAGCATCTCATCATACAGAAGCTGCATTGTTTTTTTTTTTTCTTACTGTGTGACTGCTTGCCACTTTTTAATTTGTATTTGTAATTAACCTTCATGAGTATGATTCATGATGATAAAATACAATGGTGATGGTCCTCAGGAAACTTTTGTGGGTTTTCTTGTTATCCAGGTTCCCATTTGGCTCTCTTCTGGGATAACTGCCTTAGAGATTGACTTGATGTACTTTGCATCATATAGTCTGAGCAGAGAGAGGCTGTCTCTTGAGCGGTGCATCTGTTTTTTCCCCCAAAATGTATTTATTAATTTATATAGCCATACAATTTCTGAGTTGCTTATCCTCATAAGGGTTACGGCAGTGCTGGAGCCTATCCCAGCTATCACCCAGAACTGGCTGCCAGCCAATCGTAGGGCACATATAAACATCCACTCACACTCAGATTAACAGAAAACCCACTCAGGCATGGGGATTACATGCAAACGCGGGGCCAGGATTAGAAACCCTGTCCTCAGAACTGAGAGGCAGACACTCAAATTTACATTTTGCATCATATCTATCTATCTATCATATCTGTATCTTAAATCATTGAAGGGTTCTTTACCATGATGTGCCATGTTGAACATCATTATGAACCAAATTGTGAAAATAATACACACCTTTTTATGGTCTGGTCAAACAAAAATAGTCTATGACAATGACTGGTGGCTTTTCATGTTTGAACAACACAATGGTTTTTTTTTCTACTGCAACAACTGCTACCCTTCGTAAGCTAGTGAGGTAAGGTCTTGCTCAGGTACACTTTGACAGTAGGAAGTAGACTAGCAACCCTGGATTGTTTTGTCTGCAGCAGGACTCGAACCATGAATTTCAGAAAAGTCCTTATACACGAAATACTGCTGCACCATAACCTTGGGGGTGTACTCATGTGTTGCATGCTATTTCAGCAATGATAGCTGTGGGATGTAATTTGCAGTAGAAAGTAAATGCCGCAATTCATGCTATTCACAAACTAACCTTTATATTGCATTGTCCCTTGAAAGGATATAATAAAATGGTTGCTGAGATGAGAGCGTTTTTTTTGTGAAGGGAGTGCTTATTTTTGTAAGGTATTGTAGAGCAGTAAACTTGTTTTTTTAAAAATATATTGGTCCAGAATATAATGCAGCCCTTTGGCACACAATCCAGTGGAATCTGTAGGCCGGTCCAATGCCTGGATAAATGTAGAGGGTTGTGTCAGGAAAGGCACCCGGGTTAAAACTAAACCAAACAAATATGACATCTAAAGAATCCCATACCAGATCGCTTGTGGCCCAGATTAACAATGTCCGCCCCCGGCACCGTTAACCTGCAGGGCGTCAGTAGAAATACAGCTACTGTATGTCGAAGACAGAGGAGGAAAGCGGATTTTTCGGCAGAAGACAACTAAGTGAAGGGACTTTGAATGTTGGCACTATGAGAGGAAAAGCCCAAGAGTTGGTGGACATGATGATGAGGAAAAAGTTTGCTGTACAGTATTGTGCATCCAAAAGAGCAGGTGGAAAGGTAGTAAGGCTAGACGTTTAGAGGTAGGGATTAAATTATTTTACCATAGAGTAAATGGGAAGCAAAATGGAGTAGGGGGTATTTTGAAGTATCCGTAACGTCAATTTTCAAACGCAATCTAGACATAAATATATTCTCAACTGTATCATAAAATCCACATCTTCTTTGATGTTTTTACCGAAAAATATAAGTATTTATGAATTAAAGTCTGCAAATGTTGACCTAGTTTCCCGTATCTGAAAAACCCCTCCGTTCCTGTGGCTTACCTCTGACATCACAGCTAGGAGACCTGCTGTTGTGGAACTAGCATTTGCCTGTAGCATTGCTTGTTGACGCTGAACAAAAACCTATTTGTTTCGAGAATTCCTCAGTGATTGTAAGCTAAAACCAATCCGTAAAAACGATGAAGACACGTGTGGTTCAGTTTTGTAGCAATTTGAATTATTCTGGTCACAGTTTGCATCTTTTTCCCAAAGACCGAAGCCTCAGAAGACAGTGGGTCAGGTTTGTGCAAACAAAGGCAGCAGATTTTTCCAAACTCTGTCAGCAGTCCATCATATGCAGAAAAAAATTCACCCTGGACTGTTTTACTGGCTGACTCATGTTTGAGATGGGTTTTAAATGTAAACATTTGATAAAACCTGGATCAGTGCCTACCATACAGCCAGTTCTGACACCTGAACAGATCGGTGTTGCTAAAGGGACCAAACACGAACTTGGATCAGCCGCTGAACCTGGACACAGTTCGACAAACTCAGCTCCCCCCCCCTCACAAGGAAAGTACCAAAACTGCGAAGAGCTTTTGTTAAAAGACAAGTTGCGGAGGTATGTTGATCATCTCTTTTTGCTTGAAAACCTTTAACACTGTTGACATGGTTGAATGAAACCAGCATACATCATTCTTAACGAAAAATATTTTATTACGGCAAATCGATTTGACCATTCTCAACAAGAAAAACTGGATAATCATGTGTACAAATGGCGGCATGGTGGAGGCAAGGTGGAGAAGCTGGAAAGCGTTGGCCTCACAGTGCTGAGCACTCGGGTTCAATCCCAGCCCTCCCTGTGTGGAGTTTGCATGTATTCCCGGTGCCTGCATGGGTTTTCTTCGGGCACTACGGTTTCCTCCCACATCCCAAAAACATGCAACATTAATTGGACACTCTAAATTGCCCCTAGGTGTGATTGGGAGTGCGGCTGTCTGTCTCTATGTGCCCTGTGATTGGCTAGCAAACAGTTCAGTAGCCTCCCTCTTGCCTGTTGACAGCTGGGATAGGCTCCAGCACTCTTGTGAGCCTTGTGAGGATAAGCGGCAAAGAAAATGGATAGATTGAGACAAACCCTTTATTTATTTATTTGTGCAGGGTTTTTTCATTTTAATAAAATACTATGTAGCATTAAAACGAGCAGTATTACATACTAGTCCCTCACAGAATAGGAGACCTGTTTTCAACTTATCAAAAATAATTTGTGCACCATGAAATAGAATGAAATAAATGTGTGCTTTATACATACATTTTTCTTATTATATAAACGTTGACCTTTGATAAATTTTAACCTTATTTTTCCATTTTATTTACAGATGTTGCAGGAAGTCTCTTCTGCAAAAGACATCGTACCATCAGATGCTGAATCTCCATCTTTGGTCCATTCCAAAATCTGCCAGACTGATGAAGTGCCTGTTCATGAGAAAGGAACACATATCTTTCCGACAGCAGAGAATACTGCAACATGTATTTCAACCTCAGATGGCCGCCTGATGCTCATCTTGACAGACCAAATGAGCATTCAGTGAAAATGTTATGAGAGAAACATTTTTATACACAATGTAAGCATAGAGTTCCATAAAAATGTGATGAATTTAGTTCTGTGCTGTCTGTTTACTTCATAAACAAACATATACATCAACATTTACACAAAGACAAAAAAAGTTCAGGATGTAGACCATTTAAATCCAGTGAACTCTTGGCCATCTGCCACAAATAGACACACAGCAGGATGAAAGTGGCACAAGTTTTTTTCTACCTACAATTCCCAATTAAACAGTATAGACCTGAAAATAAGAAAATATACTCATGTGACAATTTTCCAGAATGTTACTTTGTTTGAACAAGCATTGATTGGGCAGATGCTGCTTTTAGCAGGAACAATAATAAACAATTCTTTATTTCAAAAAATCTGAATGTAAATGGCAAAAGGCTGGACTGATTTGGAGAAATATTAATATTAAGAATTTTTAAAACAGTTCTTACTCATGTTGTGGAAAATCCAGTCAATGCCGATACTGTTCCCTGAATTGGAGATGGCAATTTTAAGTACTCATGATTTCAAACAGCTGGCAATAAATCTCGCGTGCACGGCAGCATTTGGTCTAGGCAATCTGCCAGTTTCTGGTGTATATGTTGACTCTCAAGGCAACAACAACTTTCTTCTGTTGTTTCCTTGGGTATGGAGCATTTACGTGCACACTTGAGGATGTAATAAAAAAAATAATAATAATAATCTGTTCACATTCACAGACTTGTACAGCTCAAAGACCCATATCAATCCAGACAGAACCATCCATCCCATTTACATTTTAAGCATTTCGTGGCCAAACAAATCCACAAGATACCTGTTTACAGCTTTCAGTATAAAGTTTTGCGGTTTTGCTCATGACATCTTCCGAAAATTGTGACTAAAATGGGAATGAATGGGTCTGGGTACTGTCTGGTTCTGGCAGGGGTCAGGAACCTTTTCGACTCAGAGAGCCATAAAGGCCAAATATTTTAAAATGTAATTTCAAAAGAGCCATACAGTATTTTAAAAACTAAGTACAGGTCTATTTACGCATTTATCTAAGACCAACACTTTGAGTACAATAAGTCTCCGAAATATTTTTAAGTGACATTGTTACGCCCCCGTGACCATTGTGAGGATAAGTGGCTAAGAAAATGAATGGATGAACATTGTTATGCTGTTGCTCACCAATGATGACAAAAGTACTTATTACCATTAATGCAACAGCTCGTGTTGCACGGTTTTGCTGATGGCTTTAGAGTTCATACATCATCAGATTAAAGGGGAAATACAGTGGTTTGCATTAATAATGTATCCAATGGGTCATGTAATATGTACTCTATCTTGACAATGTGATGTTAAATCCTCTCTCATTTAATAGTTTTTTTTTAGAAGATTTTTATTGCCAATTACGAATTTTCAGGGGCACTGGCATTGTCACGAGTCACATGACCGTGTTACGTGCCGTTCCAAAATGCTTGATTACATGTGACACCATTATGCCCAGCGCTGATTTCTTGGATTTATCCTCATCTGATGAAGAAATAGCAGTATCGGTTGATCGGCAAGACGGAGGAATACTTCCATACGGAGCTGTGGAATCGTGAGTTCACTCGACCAGGGTGCGAGCTCACAGCTCCGCCGCTCAGCGGAGTGAGCTTGTCAGACACCACGTTATTCTGCCCGAAGAACCATCCGAATATTCAACATTATTTACAGCTGAGTGGCGGAGCTCGTTCGCATGGGAGCAAGCTCATGGCTCCACCACTCGGCGGCATCATTTCCAGCCAGAGGTTGAAATCTGTATAGAAGTATTCCTCCGTCTTCCCGATCAACCCAGCGGCGGAGAGGAGCTCATGGCTGTGCCGCTCACGGATGTGTATGGAAGTATTGCTTTGTCTTCATGATCAACCAATACTGCTATTTCTTCATTAGATGAGGATAAATCCGAGAAATCAGCACTGGGCATAATGGTGTCCCATGTAATTGAGTGTTTGGAACGGGATGTAACACGTCACATGTGACTCGGGAAAATGGCAGTGCCCCTGAAAATTCGTAATTGTCGATAAAAATCTTCTCAAAATGCGATAAAATGAGAAGATTTAACATCACATTGTCAAGATAGAGTAAATATTACATGACCTATTGTATACATTGTTAATGCAAACCACTGGATTTCCCTTTTAAGTTTCATGCAGGCATTGAGACTTCCATCCGTTCATCGTGAATGTAATTAAATTTGATTTGCCATCATGGTGGTACGATGGTGAACGGTTCTTGCCAACAAAGGCAGGTCTTTTATTCGTTTGATTGTCTTGTCTTTATGCGAAGTTGGCACAATGTTTATTGGCGACGTCGTCTGAATGCTTTGGCATACTCTGAATTTAAACACACAGCAGAATCCCTCCAACTCCACAAAGGCTGTCCATTCTTGTTAAAAACCTCAGTACTCCTCATATTTTTTTCTTTGAGCGACTTTTGTCAAAAGCGTTTCCACAATTAGTTGTTCCAACACAATCGGCGTTAGACCCTTCTGCATCTGTGGACAACGACCATCACACAATAACTACAGTAACCCCACTAGGCCAAACTGTCTATGCATCATTTGCATTGCCTCCAATTACGTAGAATAAAAACTACACTGCGCACTCTGCATCCAACATTGGTTCTGCCATGGTCAACAGGCTCTGACTTCCGGTCAGGGCAAAAAGCATGGTAAACAATACACACATTGTTATGGAAAATGATGCGATAAATCTCTATACTTGTGATGTTTTGGATCCATAGAGACATGAATATAATGTAAACATTTGAAGCATGCCCAGGAAAGTTTAAAGGATACATTGATACATATATATCTAATAGCAGTATTGACCTTTATAATATTGTAATGGTATATTTTCCACATTCATAATTATATTTATTCATTGTGAAGGTTAAACTGAATCACACCGGTGAAAAGTTACCTCTTTGTGACCGCCTGCACGGTTTTGACTGTCATGGGCATGGTCTGGACATTGTCATGGTGGTGTGGTCAGGCCACTCCTCTTGGTGGTGCCACCTCTGACTGCTGTCACAGCTGTGTTGCATTCAGGACTGTAATTGATCAGGTACTTAAGTGGTAAATGTGTCATCAGCATTTGGCTATTCGTTGCGTTGTGTCACTGTGTGTGGACACTGATTTATAGTGTCAGAGTATGCAAGGGATTTGTAGTGCTTCCCATTGTTACAGCATGTCTCAACTATCAACGCCGAGTCTTGTTTTTGTTCGCGTTCTCAAGTTTTGACTCACAGTCGGACCTCGTTTCATGGTTTTGGTCCTCGCCTCTTGTCTCACGATGTTGTGACTCTGCCTTCTCGGACTACTACATTGTGTATGACCTTGATTTGGAATTAAACCACTCTTAATATCATGTCCTCGTCTTGGACTCCTGTAATTGGGTCCGCCCCTGAGCCGCTGGTTCATGACATTGACAGCTAACAGCTCAACAAGAATTAACCACATTGCTAGCAAAAAAAAAAGCTAAACCTAGCATATTCCAATATTAAGTTTCACAATGGAGATGCATTATTTGCCTTGAGGATGCCAATTGAAAAGTACAGATAAGGTCAGAAGGAGCTACATTGTGTCTTTGTGGATCTAGAGAAAGCCTATGACAGAGTACCAAGAGAGGAACTGTGGGACTGCATGCGGACGTCTAGTGTGGTGGAGAAATACGTTAAAATAGTACAGGACATGTATGAGGGCAGCAGAAGAGCGGTGAGGTGTGCCCTACGCGTAACGGAAGAATTTAAGGTGAAGGTGGGATTGTATCAGGGATCAGCTCTGAGCCCCTTCCTCTTCGCTGTGGTAATGGATGAGGATAGGCTGGAATCCCCTTGGACTATGATGTTCGCAGATGATATTGTGGTATGCAGTGAAAGCAGGGAGGAGGTGGAGGAGCAATTAGAAAGATGGAGGCATGTACTGGACAGGAGAGGAATGAACATTAGCCGAAGGTAAAACAGAATATATATGTGTGAAAGAGAGGGGTGGAGGGGGAACAGTGAGGCAAAAGGGAGTAGAGATAGCAAGGGTGGATGACTTCAAATCCTTGGGGTCAACAATCCAGAGGAATGGTGAGTGTGGTAAGGAAGTGAAGAAACGGGTCCAAGCAGGTTGGAACAGCTGGCGGAAGGTGTCTGGAGTGTTATGTGACAGAAGAGTCTCTGCTAGGATGAAGGGCAAAGATTATAAAATGGTGATGAGGCCGGCCATGATGTACGGACTACAGATGGTGACACTGAAGAGACAACGGGAAGCAGAACTGGAGGTGGCAGAAATGAAGATGTTGAAGTTCTCGCTCGGAGTGAGCAGGTTGGATAGTTTTAGAAATTAGTTAATTAGAGGGACAGCCAAAGTTGGATGTTTTGGAGACAAGGTTCGAGAGAGCAGACTTCGATGGTTTGGACATCTCCAAAGGCAAGAGAGTGAGTATATTGGTAGAAGAGCGCTGAGGATGGAGCTAGCAGGCAAAAGAGCGAGAGGAAGACCAAAGAAAGGATTATTGGATGTTGTGAGGGAAGATATGAGGACAGTGGGTGTTCGAGAGGAAGATGCACGTGATAGGCTTAGATGAAGAAAGATGACGCGGTGTGATGACCCCTAACGGGACAAGCCAAAAGGAAAAGAAGAAAAAGACAATGTACAATTTCACGCAAAATAATCCCCAAAGCGATGTTTTGCCCTGACCACAAGTTGAAGCCGAATTACCATGTGAATGGGGTCTGTGCATGTGTGTCTAGTTTTTATTCTATTATCATTTGTTGCCTCCCACACCAAACTACAACAACCCCACTAGGACAAACCTTCTCTGCACGACAGCAATCACGTGCAGTATGTCGTTATGATGGCTCTGTGAGCCATACGCAACTGTCCCGACCCCTGGGTTATGGCATCAGTTTACCACATGAAATTATATTTATGGTGAAGCAAGTTACTGTATGACGAGCTATTGCTCTCAAATTAACATGACGTTTTAAATGGATTTCGTCTATTAAAATCCTTTATTTGTGAAAATATTCCAACTTGGACTAAATACACGGCATTTGCATGATTTTAAAATAAGACCAAAAACTTTGTATATACATTCAGGATATAGAAGCCATTACTATTTATCAGTTTATGGCTAAATAAACAAAACAACAACTTCACAAATGCTTACCAGTCAGTGTTTCCAACACGAGGCATGTCGTCCTCCCTGGGACTGAGTACTTGCTCGGCACCTTCATTGCCAGCTACTTTGTCTGCATTTGAACGTGTGTTCTGTCTAACTGACTCAAATTGATAACTTTTAACCTTTATAAAGCATCCTTCATGGGACCCTTTAGAATCATGTTGAACCCTCGAATTATTGGAAAATTCAGCTGCGTTCTTACAATGGAGTCGAATGGCCACCATGATGTTTATATCAATTTCTGACGTCACGTCCTTTCTTGGGTTTTTCCGCTGTGTGGTCATATATTTCTGGCGAATCCAGCAATGTGCAATCAATTTTTGCAGATAATCGAAAAATAAAAATGTTTCCCTCATAACAGATTTCAGATTTGAATTCAGCATAAAAAATGTATACTATAATCAAAAGGTGAATTGAAGACTTTACATACTCTTTAAAGGAACCACTGGCTAAGAATGTCTTGTAAGTGAAAAGAGTATCAGATCGAGGGATGAGGCCGAAACTTGAAGTTGAGGGTGTTGTGTATAATGGGATTAGCAGGTATGCCCCACAGGTAGGATGTGGCCGAGAGTTGAAAGAGAAATTCTGGAAGGAACTAGATGAAGGAGATATGAGCATCCCAGACACAGAAAGAGTTGTGATTGGTGCAGATTGTAATGGACATGTTGGTGAAGGAAATGGGCGATAAAGAAATGATGGGTAAGTACGGGATCAGGGAATGAAACTTTGAGTGATAGATGTTGGTGGACTTGGTTGGTTGACAATTTCTCCACTTTTTGGGAGCACAGACAAGACTACTGTAATGGTCCTCTGACTGGACTCCCAAAGATGGTGGTGAACTTTGCAAAAAGGACGGAAATTAAATTTGTGAACGCTTTTTTCCAGAAGATGCAGGAACATTGGGTGACCTACAAGAGCGGAGGCAAAAGTGCGCAGGTGGAATACATTCTCTGCAGACGATGTAATCTGAAGGAGGTTACTGACTGTAAGGAAGTGGTAGGTGAGAGTGTTGCTCAACAGCACAGGATGGTGGTGTAGAGGGCGACTGTGGTGGTGGGGAGGAAGATTAAGAAGACAAAGGGAGAGCAGAGAACCATGTGGTGGAAGAGAAAAGAAGAATGTTGGGCAGCCTTTCGGAAAGAGGTAAGAAATGCTCTCGGCGGACAGGAGGAACTCCCGGAAGACTGGACACAACAGCCAAGATGATCAGAGAGACAGTCAAGAGAGTAATTGGTGTGTTTTCTGGTAGGAAACGGGATAAGGAGACTTGGTGGTGGAAGCCAAAAATACAGGAAGTCATACAAGGAAAGAGGTTAAGAAAAACGATGGCATACTTTTACCCAGTAACCCCCTTGGCCCCTCCCAGACGCGGTGCGTCCATGAGAAGAGGGAGACCCATGTTAACTTTTCAGCTTGTGCCTGGCTGGCCCCAATGAGTGCAGACCTGTCCACCAGGTCCTCACCATTGAGCCCCACTCCTGAGAGGAGTCCCTGTTACCGACGTCCAGGCAAAGGAAACTGAGATCCACTAAAAATAATGAAGAATGACTTTGAGTCGTACGTTGTCTGATACCTCACCTAGCACCTGTTATCCCTGGGTGGCTGTCCCCTGGAAAATAAAACTCCAGAAAACTTAGCTCTTACGATCACTGGGACACACAAACCCCTCGACAACAATCAGGTGATGTTTTAGGGAGTGTAAAATGTTTGTCCAAATTGTATATTTTTACAGCGTTCTCTTTACTGTCATAAAATAAAATGCAAATATACAGGGTGTCCATAAAGTCACTTTACCATTTCAAAAATTTATTAAAAATGCAATTGATTTTATTCAGATTTGTTCACCTCTATTCAGCGTTTATTAAAGTTTTTTTTTTTTACCTCTTTTAATCCACTTCTACATGGGCACTATTAGTTGCACAAAGCACATCAAGACGGTACCGATTTCTTTCCATTTTTGGTGTAGCATAGCCTCATTATTTGTGGCAATGACATCAGTAATCCCTTGCTTTAGGTCAGTAATGTCCCTTATCTTTGTTCGGTACACGATATCTTTAACATTGCCCCATAGAAAGATGTCCAGGGGAGTGATATCTGATGAACGTGGTGGCCAAGGAATTGGCCCATCCCTTCCAATCCACCGGTCTGGAAATGTTTGATTGAGGAACACTCGAACATGCAGCCCCCAATGTGGCGGTGCACCATCATGCTGAAAAATGATGGTTGTTTGAAGGTCATTCAGTTGTGGTGCTACATATTCTGTTAAAAGGTCAAGGTAAACATTTGCAGAAATTGATGTCTCGTTGAAGAAAAATGGACCAATTATTCGATTGCACATGATCCCACATCACACATTCACTTTTGGGCTTTTACGCTCAATTTCTCTAATCAACTGGGATTGTTCTGTTCCCCAGATTCTCACATTGTGTTTGTTCAGTTTCCCTGAAACATGAAAGGTTGCCTCATCCCTGAAATCCACAAATGCAGTGTGATCTTCTTCTTCTTTTCTTCTTTTCCTTTTGGCTTGTCCTGTTAGGGGTCGCCACAGCGTGTCATCTTTTTCCATCTTAGTCTATCTCCTGCATCTTCCTCTCTAACTTCAACTGCCCTCATGACAGCCCTCACCACATCCATAAAGCTTCTCTTTGGTCTTCCTCTCACTCTTTTGCCCGGCAGCTCCATCCTCAGCACCCTTTCACCAATATACTTACTCTCTCGCCTCTGAACATGTCCAAACCATCGAAGTCTGCTCTCTGGAATCTTGTCTCCAAAACATCCAACTTTGGCTGTCCCTCTAATGAGCTCATTTCTAATCCCATCCAACCTGCTCACTCCGAGCGAGAACCTCAACACCTTCATTTCTGCCACCTCCAGTTCTGCTTCCTGTTGTTTCTTCAGTGCCACCGTCTCTAATCTGTACATCATGGCCGGCCTCACCACTGTTTTGTAAACTTTGCCCTTCATCCTAGCAGAGACTCTTCTGTCACATAACACACCAGACACCTTCCGCCAGCCTTTCCAACCTGCTTGGACCCATTCCTTCACTTCCTTACCACACTCACCATTGCTCTGGATTGTTGACCCCAAATATTTGAAGTCCTCCAAACTCGCTATCTCTTCTCCCTGTAGCCTCACTCTTCCCCCTCCACCTTTCCCATTCACGCACATATATTCTGTTTTACTTCAGCTAATCTTCATTCCTCTCCTTTCCAGTGTGTGCCTACATCTTTCTAATTGTTCCTCCACCTGCTCCCTGCTTTCATGGCAGATCACAATATCATCTGCGAACATTATAGTCCAAGGGGATTCCAATCTAACCTCATCTGTCATCCTATCCATTACTACCTCAAACAGGAAGGGGCTCAGCCCGGATCCCTGATGCAGTCCCACGTCCACCTTAAATTCTTCTGACACACCTACGGCACATCTTACCGCTGTTCGGCTGCACTCATACATGTCCTGTACTATTCTAACATATTTCTCCGCCACACCAGACTTGCACATGCAATACCACAGTTCCTCTCTTGGTATTCTGTCATGGGCTGTCTCTAGGTCTACAAAGAAACAATGTAGCTCCTTTTGACCTTCTCTGTACTTTTCCACAAGCATCCTCAAGGCAAATAATGCATCTGTGGTACTCTTTCTAGGCATGAAACCGTACTGTTGCTCGCAGATACTTACTTCTGTCCTGAGTCTCGCCTCCACTACTCTTTCCCATAACTTCATTGTGTGGCTCATCATCTTTATTCCTCTATAGTTTCCACACCTCTGAATATAGCCTTTGTTCTTAAAAATGGGGACTAGCACACTTTTCCTCCATTCTTCTGGCCATCTTCTCTCTCGCTAGTATTCTGTTGAATAAGTTGGTCAAAAACTCTACAGCCATCTCTCCAAATTGCTTCCATACCTCTACCGGTATGTCATCAGGACCAACTGTCTATCCATTTTCATTCTGTTCAGTGGCTTTCTAACTCCCCCCGTACTAATCATTGCCACTTCCTGGTCATTCATGCTTGCCTCTTCTACGCTACGTTACCTCCCGTTTTCTTCATTCATTAACTTCTCAAAGTACTCTTTCCATCTACTTTGCACACTACTGGCACCAGTCAACATATTTCCATCTCTATCCTGAATCACCTTTATTTGCTGCACATCCTCCCATCTCTATCCCTCTGTCTGACCAACCTGTAGAGATCTTTTTCTCCTTCTTTCGTATCCAACCTGGTGTACATGTCGTCATATGCCTCTTGTTTAGCCTTCGCCATCTCTACCTTTGCCCTACGTCGCATCTCAATGTATTCCTGAGTACCCAAATTGGTGCTGTATCATTCACGTTGAAGCCGCTCGGCCCAAGTTAGCCTAGCGCCCTAACAACTTTACCTACGTGAAGTACACAACGAGTACCAAACATCAAACTTAGACCCAACCTTCAACTACTAGAGTGAGAGCCATTGTGGTTTGAATCCCTTCCATCCACATATCTTTTAAACCGCCATATCCTTTTTATTTTCACACAGGTAGTATGTGATTTGTCTACCTTATGTGCTGACTGTTTATTTGATTGCTTGTTTTGATTACATGAAGTCCGAAGGGGGGCACAATTCCTGTGTGTCCTGTAGGCTGGTCCCAAGCCCGGATAAATGGGGTTGGGGCAGGAAGGGCATCCAGTGTAAATTTGTGCTAAACGTATATAGAGCGTTCATCAAACAACTTGCAGTGGCTTCTGGTAGGAAAGGGAAGAAGCAGACTTGGTGGTGGACCTCCAAAATACAGGAAGTCAATAATTGACAGCAGTTCTGAAAAATCTTCCATAAATTTATCAATTAAATCTTGGAAGTATCTAATTTTACAATAATATTTAGGTCACCTTTAACTAAAAAATACAGCTATTCAAAGAAGCTAAAATCACCATGTATCATTTCTTTACACTGAAACAATAACTTAAAAATAACAGCAATACCACCGCCTTTTTTCCCCACTTCGACACTTGTTCATAAAATGAAATTTTGCTTGCTATTTTAAAATGCTACTACAACAACTTTCTGTTAACTTATTTAATCACAAAAAGTCCAGATCATAGATTGTAATGATGTCAATAATCAGTATTGTTTTATTACCCAGTGACCTGACATGAAAAAGAGCTGGTCTTGCAGAGATAAATAGAGACAATGGTTTGATAGATTCACATTTTCCCCTCACTAAATTTGAAGTTCTACTTTTTTTTATGCCATGTATCTTTGATTAACTTTCTGTCCCTGGTAATTACAGGGATGAAAAATGCCTGATCTCCATAAGGACCTGAGTTATTCCGTAAAAGACCAAGCATATGTCAGTCGTATTCACAGAAAAGTGGTTTTTTTTTCAGTGGAGGAGGTACCTTTCGCATCTAAGGTGGCACTGTTTTCAGGCGAGGGGGGATGGGAGGAGGATCTTGATGTGGTGCGGCTTGCAGTCCAACATTGATAATAGTCTTCACCTTATCCGTTAGATTTAACATTGCATTTAGGCTGGCAGAGAGTGAGTTTTGCGTCAGGCTTGGCTCCAAAGGGGCAGGGAGAGGTGTGGAAAATTTAAAGTGCTGGCTCATTTCATGTCATTTGCTCCTCCAATTGTTTGGATGAGACTACTTGTTCCTCTGAATGTTTTGGAACTTCATCATTTTGCCTTTTTGTTGCATACACGTTTCTATCAATTTGTTTTTGGACCATTGAATGATGTCCGCAGTAAAAAAACGTTGGCAGTCAATACCTTAACTCTTCGTCTGCCTTGTAAAGATGTGTGCACTCCCAAAAAGTGGCGAAATTGTCAATAAAACTCACGTGTAGTGCAGTACATACTTCTCTTGATGACCTTGCTCTCTCTTTTCTTTGATGTAATCATATATATTATTCATGCACTCTTTTTTTTTATCATGTTGCACTATTTGCATCCTCTTGCTGATTACCCCTGGTGACTCATGTATTGGAGAACTCTCTGCACGATCTGGGCAATTGTCACTGTGCCAGGTCATTGCACTGGTACTTTAAACTGTTCTAAATTGATTAAGAGCCGCATCATTTGCAGACTTTAGATTATAACGGTATCACCACACTGTTGGTACACTTACATTGCTCAATTTCTCGCTACCCTCATGTTTTTCGTGTCCTAAATGTATATTTCATCATTGTGATTATTTGTTTTCATACTAGAGTGGCTCCAACTGCCAGAGAAAAATTCCTGGTGTGTCTTGCAACATACTTGGCCAATAAAGTACTTTCAGATTCTGAATGAGATTTTATGTATTTCCCTTTCAGCCTGTCCTAATTGTCGGTTCCAGTATGCACTGTCTAAAGGGGGCTGTATGCACTTCTGCTGCTCTCAATGTCGTTACCAGTTCTGCAGTGGTTGCAACAACCCATTCCATACGGTATGTTTGCTGAAATATCTGCTCATTCTCATTTAATCACTTTATACACTATACTGTATATATAGGATTTTCTGAAAATACAACTTACAAACCCAATTCCAATTAAGTTGGGACATTGTGTTAAAAACAGAATACAATGATTTGCAAATCATGTTCAACCTAAATGTAATTGAATTAACTACACAGAAAATGTTCACACTGTTTAAATAATCAATAACTTGGGATTGTATGGCTGCTACATGTTCCAAAAGAGCTGGGACAAGTGTCAAAAATAAAATTTGAGGAATGATCATCGAATACTTGTTTGAAAAGTCCCACAGGTGAACAGGCTCAATGGAAACAGGGGGATGCCATAATTGGTTATAAAAGGTGGTTCTCTCAATTGTTAATTCACAAGCAATGTTGGAGCAAGGTTGACCTCTTTGTGAACAAGTGGGTGAGAAAATAGTCGAACAGCTTAAGGACAATGTTCAACATATAATTGCAAGGAATTTAGGGATTTCATTTTCTATGGTGTTTTGTGGTCTGATGAGTCCACATTTCAAATTGTTTTGGGAAATCCTGGACATCGTGTCCACTGGGCCTAAGTGGAAAAGAACCAGCTGGACTGTTATGGATGCAAATTTCGAAACCCAGCATCTGTGATCATATGGGGATGTGTCACGAGCCATGGGGTTGGACCCAAATGCAAGACTCAGAGGCAGTGACAGGATGTTGAGGTTTTTTTTTTTTTTCCCAGGCAGAAGTCATACACAGGTAAGCAGTCATAAAGGGCAGAGGCACAAAAACACATGCCAACAGGCAAGGTCCAAAAATCTGAAAATGAGGTCAGATTCTAGGCAAAAAACAAGACTTGACTTAGCTGTGGGGGCACAGGAACACTGGCCGTGATAAGACGAATACATAAGAGGCTCGTATACTCAGACTACTGCAGTCTCAAGCACAACAACCTGGCAACTGAGAATGAAAAACACAAGGCTTATATGCCTGGCCTAATTAGCATCATTAAGGTGCAGGTGTGGAGCTGCTCTCAGAGGCAGCTGCGCCCAGGGCAGTGGCCTGGCCACGCCCATGACATGACATGACCTCTCCCAGGTCCGCGGATCCCAGACGCGACAAAAGACAAAAAAACAACCAAGGGTGAGCGGAATGGGGCCAGGAGGAGGGGAAAAAAACCCCACCCCAGCCTGTCTAGTGGCCGTCCAGGCTACCCAAAGCGAGCATCTTGACTGAGTAGTTCAGGAGGTCGGCTAGGATGCCAAGCACCAGGGTCC
This sequence comes from Syngnathoides biaculeatus, assembly GCF_019802595.1. NCBI lineage: Eukaryota > Metazoa > Chordata > Actinopteri > Syngnathiformes > Syngnathidae > Syngnathoides > Syngnathoides biaculeatus. The sequence continues at coordinate 24,557,170 of NC_084652.1, read as the reverse complement.
CTACAGGGTGACTCAGGCGGACTTCCACGAGGAGGGTCCCAATGGCAAAGCAGGAACCAAACAGGAGAAGGTGACAGCTGTGGACGTAGCCCCGCCGAGGCATGGTGGCCGCTGCTTGTTAAGAAATGAGGACGCGTGGTCGAGAGGCTGCTGGTGGTTGAGCACCACCGAGGCACGGTTGAGAGGTGGTGGCAGCAGCTACTGTTGATCAAGCACTGCTGAGGCGTGGTCGAGAGGCGGTGCCTGCTGCTGCTGGTTGAGCACTGCCGAGGGATGATCGAGAGGCGGCGGCTGCTTCTGCTGCTGCTTGACCATCTCGAAGGCATGGTCGAGAGGTGGCGGCTGCTCCTTGTGCTGCTAGAGCACTGCAGAGACGTTGGCGAGAGGCGGCTGGCGCGCAGGGTCCACCAAAGCGTAGGCAAGAGGTGACTGGCGCATGGGGTCTGCCAAAGTGTGGGCGAGAGCCCAACTGGCTAAATGATCACCTTTTTTTTCCCAAAGATGGCGCCTACCAGTGTGGCAGCCTTTGGCAAGTTCTCCCTGGTACTGTATATGTTTGTGTGTTTTTCGGGCTTCTCGGGACTCAAGCATACAGGAGAGGACTTGCTAACCATGAGAGTCTTCTCCTGACTTTTTTCTCGACAACTCTTGACAATTCACTGAATCTTTTTCTGGAGTTGCTACTCGGCACGCTCTTCAAAGCCTCGCGACGAAGAGGGACATCCATCTTGCGAACCTACATTCCCTAGCCAACAAAATTGACGAAATTCAGCTTCTGATTAAGACCTGCAAAGACTTTGGATGTTCTGCGGTTCTGTGCTTCACAGAGACTTGGCTTTGTGGACGAGTGCCTGACACCGCCTTCACGCTCCCCGGCTTCCACCTCCATCGTGCGAACCGTGTTGCCGAGCTAACACGGAAATCAAAAGGTGGTGGAATATGCTTTTATATCAACGAGAAATGGTTCACGGACATCACACAGCTCAGCACACACTGCAGCCGCTTTTAGAATCGCAGTTTTTGACCCTAACCTTATTTTAGCCATTTTATTTGCCATGTGAGTTCATATCGTTCATTCTAGTCAGGGTTTATGTTCCTCCTATAGCTAGCATGAATGCAAAATTGCTAACGCTCGCCGAGCAGATAAACGAGATTGAGCAAAAACACCCAGATTCACCGATCATTATCCGAGGAGATTTTAACACAGCTAAACCTAACCACGAACTCCCTAAATATAAGCAGCACATAAAATGTCAAACGAGGACAAATAACACCCTGGGGTGCTCAATGGGTCCCAATTGCGAGGCAGTCTTGGTTCATCGCGGGACAGCGTGCCAAAAAAAAAAAAAAAACGTCAGCCATCTGCACGTGTGCGCAATTTTGCACCGCTGATGGAGTCTCTTCGCAGATATTCTGCGTCGCACGCAAAAAAAAAAAAAAATCCAATGCAAATTGAAAGTATAACATACAGCTATTCATTTTGTGTCATTTTACAATGTGATTCAATGAGTGAGGGATGACTGGTTGTTACATCCAATGGCACAATTCACATACGTACTGTAAAAAAAAATGAAAAGAAGAAGCCACTGGTTTCTTTTAGGCAGCGCACGGAACTTTAACAACGATTGCTGCTCGCCACACTCTCTTTTTTCCAGTTTACTTTAAACCCCCCCCCCTCAACCCCCAGCTCTTAAAGACATACACTCATAACTCAAATGCTACAGTACTTATGCAAACCATCAATGTGTTTTATAATGGCATCGTTCACCACGGCTGCTTTAGTTAGCAACACAGTCCGGGCAAAAGGAGCAAAGACGAGCTAGACATGCTGCTTGTGCTTACTTTCGATATTAATGGAGAAAGTTAAAAAAGAAATGCTGTTGTTTTAAGATGCAATGACTGTCAGAGTATGATAATAATCGAAGAAAAAGTGATTAAACTGGATGAGATTTTCTCTTTTCCGAGTGGGAAAGGTCTGGTCTGAAGCCACGGTAGAAAGTGCAGGATGAGATGGTGTGTAATTTTAAAATTCCACCTTGGGACAGCCTGATCCAGGACAAAAACACAGACAATACTGTGCACAAAAAGCTAATTCTGTATTCTAAACATAGGAGGCAACATAAAATTGACCTTAAAACAGTTTGGGAGCATCATCATGGTCGGCGTCAGTAGCTTACGAGAGGCTGGGTGTTTGAAAAGTAGATCTTGGGGTAAAGAAAGTCCGGGCACCCCTGCTCTAGACCATTGTTACACATTCATCAAAAATGCATATCATGCAATCCCCCGCGCACCCATTGGCTCCTCTGATCACTGCTTGCTGTACTTAATGCCTACATACAGGGACGCACTTGTGCGAAGCCTTTAGAAAAAGAATTTAAAAAGTGGACCAACAAGTTTAAAATTAGAACTTCAAAGCTGCTTTGACTGCACAGAATGGAGTGTCTTTGAAAATTTGACGCGCATCCTAGAAGAATTCCCGGATATTGTTACCGCGTATGTCAGCTTCTTTGAGGAGGTGTGTGAACCAAGACAAACTTTTTGCAAGTTCAATAACAAGCCGTGGTTTTCAGCTAGACTTAGACAACTGCGCCATGCTAAATTAATTGCATATCGTAGTGGGGACAGGGCCCTCTAGAAATCGCACTAGAAACCAGCTGACTAAAGAAATTAACATTGCGGGCAAGAGGGCCTATGCAGTTAAACTGGAAAAATATCTCGGCGCTAATCACTCCAAATCAGTTTGGCACGGATTACAATCGCTCACTGAATACAAGCGACGTTCTCCCCCGGTAGAAAAAATGAACAGGCTAGCCAACGACCTACATAGCTTTTACTGCAGATTTGAAATAGACACTTCCACACCACACACCCACCAAGCCGCACCACTTTCCACTCCACCATTTAACATACATGAAAGTGATGTTAGGTAGATCTTCTAACAACAAAAGATCCACAAAGAGCTGGGCCCAGCCCTTGTGTCCCCATCCTGCCTCAAAGTCTGCTCATACCATACCAACTTGCTCCTTTCTTCACAAAGATCTTCAGCAGGTCTCTACAAACTGTGTGAAGTACCAACCTGCTTCAAATGATTCACTATTATACCAGTCCCCCAAAAAGCAACAGTCTCAGGCCTTAATGACTACAGGCCTGTTGCTTTGACATCTGTGGTCATGAAGTCCTTTGAACCTCTTGTGCTGGAGCATCTCAAGCGCATCATTGGTCCCCAACTGGACCCACTACAGTTTGCTGTTCGTTGACTTCAGCTTTGCGTTTAACACAATCATCCCTGAACTCCTCTCCTCCAATCTACTCCAGCTCAGCGTCACGCCTGCCATCTCCCAGTGGATCTACAACTTCCTGATGGGCAGGACACAGCAGGTGAGGCTGCGGGATACCACCTCATCCACGCGCACTATCAGCACCGGGGCACCCCAAGGTTGTGTCCTCTCCTCTTTGCTCTTCTCGCTCTACACAAATGATTGCACCTCGTGGCATCCGACTGTCAAGTTCCTGCAGTTCGCAGATGACACCACGGTCATCGGCTTCTTCAAAGACGGCGACAAGTCTGCGTATCGACAGTAAGTGGCGAGATTGGAGCTTTGGTGTGGTCAACAAAACCTGGTGTTGAACACTCTAAAGACCGTGGAGATGATTTGTGGGCTTCAGGAGGCATCCTTCACCACAGCTCCCTTTGACACTGTCCAACTCTCTTGTGTCAACTGTCGAGACCTTCAAGTTCTTGGGAATTACAGTCTCAGAGGACCTGAAGTGGGGGGCGAACATCAACTCCATACTCAAAAAATCCCAGCAAAGGATGCACTTCTTGCGGCTTCTAAGGAAGCATGGCCTGTCACGAGAGCTGCTGATACAGTTCTACACAGCAGATATCCGATCAGTACTGTGTACCTCTATCACAGTCTGGTTTGGGGCCGCCACAAAAAAGGCCAAACTCAGATTGCAACGGACAATCAAAACCACTGAACGGATTGTCAGCACCACGCTACCCACTATTGAGGACTTGCACGCAGCGCGAACTAGGTCCAGAGCAGGAAGGATCCTTTCGGATCTTCCACATCCTGGCCACCAGCTCTTCCAGCTCCTTCTGTCGGGACAGCTCTAGAGATCAATGAAAGTCAAAAGTAGCAGACATTCAAACATTTTTTTTCCCTCTGGCAATCAAGTCGTTAAATATATAAATTTTATATATATATATATATATATATATATATATATGGAGAGAGATTTTTTTAAATGTATATTTTGAAGACTATTGCATGATTTGTCACTTCAAACTGCTCACTTTGTACAATTGACATTGCACTGGTCAAAAACGAGAACTGCGAACGGGTAAAGGCACTCTGTACAAGCTTAACACAATGTGGGATGTTAACACACTTATATCTTATCTGTTCTAAATGAGTCTTATAAGGAATAGTTCCTATAAACAGAAATGCCTCTTGTTCTTTGTTTTTGTTGCTATGTTGTTCCTTGTTCTTTGTTCTGAATGTCATACCAGGGTAGCGCCGACTGCTGGAGAAAAATTCCTTGTATGTTTTTATGTGCTATTAAAGCTGTTTCTGATTCTGATACTTTTCTCTTCCTGCGCAAGCTCTCAAACACCCACCCACCTTCGGTTATGAGTCGTGAACCTGCGTGCAGTGAGCTCAGCTACCGACCATCCTTCCGCATCCGCTTACGTCTAGCTAGGCTTTTGCAGTCGCTGTGACTTTTTTGCATTCCGATGGACAGCATTGCTGACCAACATTGCCAGTTGGGCTTCCTGCTCACTGTTGTCATCAGATTACTGTAAAGTGTCTTTGAGTTCAAAGTTTAATGTATTATTATTGCTATAAATTTTTAAAAAGCTTTGATAATCACATCCGAGACACACAGAGAATGTTTGTGTATGTACATACATTTATTATTAATTTACATATCTGTGCTTGTTTTCCTGTGCTTGACTGATTCAAATGTAGCCGTTAGCTTGGAGAAAGGGCTGTTAGTGAAAGCTATCCCCGCAACGACGTCAGGACTTGTGGTTAAAATCATTCATGAGGACGGTCACTGCAAAGTACAATATTCCTCTGGCAAACAAATCAGTCATTATACGAGTATATCCCAGCTCAGTGGATAACAAACAAATCACTCTTCAGTTCCTAAGTACAGCAGTTCACTGAATGAATCACTCTTCAGTTCACTAGTTCACTGAATGAATCACTCAGTTCACTTATGTCGCTCCACCACCAGCATGGCACTGCCTGACACTGGCTGCTCATTGGTCATTCGCCGAAGTGAATGATAACACTGATGAATCGCAAATCACATGGCAGTTCAGGGAAAAAGTCCCAGCCCCCCGGCAGGCTTCCCACGCATTGGCCAGTCGTCAAATATTCAGAAGTGAATGACAAAATGATTCAAGAGTTCCATTTCTCACTTGCCTCACGGCCCTGCGACCAAGCAAATATAACGAATCACAAACTGATTCGGTCAGTTTGGTCACTAAAAAGATTCATTCTTCTGAAAGCATCATTCGCCAATGAAACAACACTAGTTCAATCACCAAAGAGCATTGTATTAAGAATGCGCGTCACGAACCCACGTCCTCTTCATAAGGTCCAGGTGAAGCCACAGATGGTTCTTGGACTGTGAGGGTGGTCCAGGAGAGGAGTGATTCAGCAAATTATTTTACCTTGCCAAGGAGTAGATGGAGCGCTTCATCATATTGTTTTAACAGAACTACTTGTCTGTTCAGGGATTCCAGCTCGTTAGGGTTCATTCTTTGGCCAGATCAAACTGTTACGCTTCGCACTGCTGGAAGGTACCCAAGAGCAAATACAGAAAGGCTGGTCGGAATTCAGAGATTTTATTTAGTTAAAGTGGTCGCAGGGTTACAGCTGACTGGGACAGTAGCAATCTGTTCTGGTGTGAGCGCTCTGTCAGGTGATGAGTTCAGTGGACAAGAGTGCATGTAGGCAAGGAAGGAGATGTGGGGAGTCCAGACATGACTACAGGCATGGAGATTCTGGACAGGAGTTAAGGCAATAAAGCTTCTGGGAAAGAAACAAAAGACTGATTAGGGTACTGAATACAGTAGTAGTAATCCCAACGAGAAGCGACTGGCCGCATGACTGCTAAAGTTGATCTGGCAACAAGGTGAGGTTCGGGACTGGTTTAAGTACAATGCTGATGAAGATGCGTCTCAGATGGTCACGGCTCCAACTCATCTCCTCCTCCACCTGAACAGACACACACTAAACACAATAGGTCAGGGTGCCAAGGAAGCAACCCTAACAATTACAAATTCCAAACATACTCTTTTTTTCTTGCTAAATGATTTTTATACAAGCAATTTTATCTTTGTCTTATGAGACCTGCGCTGTGGATCAGTGTACTGTATCTGGACTCCATGCCCATCACCCCAGGGACTGTCTATTCTATTTGAGAGACTGGGAACCTTCTAGACTTCAGGCATTATTGGAGGTATTTGATTTCTGGTACATTCCATGGGTTTTTTGGTACAAAACACAACTGTTCTTACAATATTTGTTGTAGTAGTCAAAGTATTGCAGTATTTGCAAATACTGACAAAAATACAATAAAATAATGCAAAAGGAAAATTTTCAGTTTAATTTCAAACACTCACATCATGGTGAGTGGAAGAATGAGTATGAAAATCTTCTTTGCTAGATGTTTAACAGATGTTTGGAAATCGGCTTCATAAGATAAAGATGGTGTTTAGGCACAAAATCGGAAGGTATGGAGTAGAAATTTAACACTTTAAGTCAGTCCTTAAAATGTAAAAAAAGCCACATTACCACTGAGCTATAGGGCCTCTACATTACAGAATGCAGGTGTCACAAGGTAAAAGGAAAAAGATTGTTGCCTTTTCGTGTAATTACTGATGAAAACATTTGAACAATTTAAGTGGTGACTATTATGACTTACAAATCCCTTCACTTGTTTTTCTTTTATTTTTGAATGACAGAACAATGGTGTTACATACAATACTGACCCCACTCCTGGAACACAGACAGGTAGGTCAATGAAACATCAGCTCAATGAAACATCTATACACAAACACACACGCACACACACACACACACACACACACACGCACATGTGTATTCTGGATTATTTTTTCATATTCTGAATATTTTATATTGAGGGTGTCCTATAATTCTCCATACATAGGAGACATAAAACATTCCATACTTAGAGTAAAGAAAATAAGTATTTGAACAGCCTGCTATATTGCAAGTTATCCCACTTCGAAATGAGGGAGGGGTCTGAAATTTTCATCATAGGTGCATGTCCACGGTGAGAGAGATCATCTAAAAAGAAAAATCCAGAAATCACAATGTATGATTTTTTAATGATTTATTTGTGTGATACAGCTGCAAATAAGTATTTGAACACCTGTCTATCACCTAGGATTCTGACCCTTAAAGACCTGTTAGTCCGTCTTAAAAGTCCACCTCCACTCCATGTATTATCCTGAATCAGATGCACCTGTGTGAGGTCGTTAGCTCCATAAAGACATCTTTCCACCCCATATAATCAGTAAAACTCAACCTTGTAACATGGCTAAGACCAAAGAGCTGTCCAAAGACACCAGAGACAAAATTGTACAACTTCCCATGGCTGGAAAGGGCTACGGAAAAAAATTACCAAGCAACTTGGTGAAGAAAAGTCTGTTGGAGCAATCATTAGAATGGAAGAAGCTAAAGGTGACGGTCAATCTCAATCAGAGTGCAGCATCATGCAAGATATCACCTCGTGGGGTCTCGATCTTCTTCTTCTTCCTCTTTTCCTTTTGACCTGTCCCGATTAGGGCTTGCCACAGTGTGTCATCTTTTTCCATCTAAGTCTATCTTGTGCATCTTCCTCTCTAACACCCACATTCTTCATGTCTTCCCTCACAATATCCATCAAGTTCTGCTTCCTGTTCTGCTGTCCTCATACATGTCCTGTACTATTCTAACATGTTTCGTGGAGTCTCAATGATCCTTAGAAAGGTGAGGAATCAGCCCAGGACTACACGACAGGACTTGGTCAATGACCTGAAAACAGCTGGGACCATCGTTTACAAGATGACTGACACTAAGACGTCATGGTTTGAAATCATGCATGGCATGGAAGGTTCCCCTGCTTAAACCAGCACGTCAAAGCCCGTCTTGAGTTTGCCATTGACCATTCGGATGATACAGAGGAGTCGTGGGAGAAAGTTTTGTGGTCAGATGAGATCAAAATGAACTTTTTGGTCATAGGTCCACTCACTGTGTTAGGTGGAAGACAAATGATGAGTTCCATCCCAAGAACACCATCCCTACTGTGAAACATGGGTGTGGTAGCATAATGCTTTGAAGGTATTTTACTGCACATGGGACAGGACGACTGCACTGTATTAAGGAGAGGATGACCGCGGCCATGTATTGTGAAATTTTGGGGAATGACCTCTTTCCCTGAGTCAGAGCATTGATGGGTTATGGCTGTATCTTTCAACATGAGAATGACCCGAAGCACACAGCCAGGGAGTGACTCCGTAAGAAGCATATCAAGGTTCTGGCGTGACCTAGCCAGTCTCAAGACCTAAACCCAATAGAAAATCTTTGGAGGGAGCTGAAACTGTTTCTCAGCGACAGCCCAGAAACCTGTTTGATCCAGAGAAGAACTATGTGGAGGAGTGGGCCAAAATCCCTTTTGCTGGGTGTGCAAACCTGGTGAACAACTACAGGAAACGTTTGACCTCTGTAATTGCAAACAAAGACTACTGTGCCAAATATTAACATCGGTTTTCTCACGTGTTCAAACACTTATTTTTGCAACACGTATCACTGAAATAAATCGTTAAAAAAATCATACATTGTGATTTCTGGATTTTTCTTTTTAGATCTCTTTCACAGTGGACATGCACCTACGATGCAAATTTCAGACCCCTCCATGATTTCTAAGTGGGAGAACTTGCAATATAGAAGGGTGTTCAAATACTCATTTTCTTCACTGTATATCGTTCTAACATGTATTTCTTTATATTTCAGATAACCCAAAGAATCCATTTGAATAAAATGCAACACATTGAAATCAATCTGATGGCCGGTTCAGCAAGCAGTTGTCTGTTTGCAAGCGTATTTAACAAAAAACATGGGACATCAGCCTTCTGGAGCGGATTATTGTCAAGAACTGAGGCACCACTGTACTTGTATTGTTTTTCGTTTTTTTTTAATCATCATTAATAATCTTTGTGCATGTACTGAGGCAGCGGTAATATACTGTGCCTGAAGAAAGTACTTGGCCCAATTTAACTTTTCAACCTTTCGCCACATTTTAGGCTTAGAATATAAAGATATAAAATTGACATTTTGTCAAGAATCAATCAACAAATGGGACACAATCGTGAAGTGGAACAAAATGTATTGGATATTTTATACTTTTTTAACATATAAAACTGAAAAGTGGGGCGTGCAATGTTATTCGGCCCCTTTACTTTTATTGCAGCAAACACACTCCGGAAGTTCAATGAGGATCTCTGAATGATCCAGTGTTGATTGATGATGATATGATGATAAATAGAATCCACCTCTGTGTAATCAAGTCTACATATAAATGCACCTGCTCTCTGATAGGCTCAGGGTTCTATTTAAAGTGCAGAGAGCATCATGAAGACCAAGGAACACACCAGGCAGGTCCAAGATACTGTTGTCGATAAGTTTAAAGCCAGTTTGGGATTCAAAAAGATTTCTCAAGCTTTAAACATCTCAAGGAGCATTGTGCAAGCAATCATATTGAAATGGAAGGAGTATCAGACCACTGCTGCCGGCCGTCCCTCTAAACTTTCACCTCGATTAAGGAGAAGACTGATCAGAGATGCAGCCAAGAGGCCCATAATCACTTTGGATGAACTGTAGAGATCTACAGCTGAGGTGGGAGAGTCTGTCCTTAGGACAACAATCAGTTTTACACTGCAAAAATCTGGCCTTTATGGAAGAGTGGCAAGAAGAAAGCCATTTCCCAAAGATATCCATAAAACGTATCGTTTAAAGTTTGCCACAAGCCACCTGGGAGACACAGCAAAAATGTGGAAGAAGGTGCTCTGGTCAGATCAAACCAAAATTGAATTTTTTGGCCTCAATGCAAAACGATATGTTTGGCGTAAAAACAACACAGCTCATCACCCTGAACACACCATCCCTACTATCAAACATGGTGGTGGCAGCCTCATGGTTTGGACCTGCTTTTCTTCAGCAAGGACAGGGAAGATGGTTCAAATTGATGGGAAGATGAATGGAGCCAACTACAGGGCCATTCTGGAAGAAAACCTGTTGGAGTCTGCAAAAGACCTGAGAGTGGGACGGGGATTTATCTTCCAAAAGGGCAGTGATCCAAAACATAAAGCCAAATCTATAATGGAATGGTTCCCAAATAAACATATCCAGGTGTTAGAATGGCCAAGTCAAAGTCCAGACCTGAATTCAATCGAGAATCTGTGGGCAGAGCAGAAGACTGCTGTACACAAACCCCTTCCATCCAACCTCACTGAGCTCGAGCTGTCTTGCAAGGAAGAATGGGCAAGAATTCCAGTCTCTTTATGTGCAAAACTGCTCGAGACATACCCCAAGTGACTTGCAGCTGTAATTGCAGCAAAAGGTGGCGCTACAAAGTATTAATGCAAGGGGGCAGAATAATATTGCACCCCCCCCCTTTTCAGGTTTTTATTTGTTAAAAAAGTATAAAATACCCAATAAATTTCATTCCACTTAACGATTGTGTCCCACTTGTTGATTCTTGATTAAAAAAAGTTAATTTCATATTTTTTTTGTTTGAAGCCTGTGTACAGAGAAGGTCAGAAGGAGATACACTGTGTCTTTGTAGAATTAGAGAAAGCCTATGACAGAGTCCCAAGAGAGGAACTGTGGTACTGCATGCGCAGGTCTGGTGGGGCAGGGAAATATGTAGTTCAGGACATCTATGAGGGCAGCAGAACAGCGGTGAGGTGTGTCGTTGGTGTGACAGAAGAATTTAACGTGGAGGTGGGACTGCATCAGGGATTCGCGCTGAGGCCCTTCCTGTTTGTGGTAGTAATGCATAGGCTGACAGATGAGGTTAGACTGGAATCCCCTTGGAATGTTCAAGGGGGGCAAATACTTTTACAAGGCACTGTATATTTCAGGATAGGCCACAGGACACGCTTGTCCTGGTCCCTGCAATTGTCGGAACAGAATCCCTCAACCAACTAAAATAAATGCTCAACCATCCATCTATCTATCCATGATCTACCGCTTTTTCGGGTCGAGTCACGGGGGAAGTAGCTTAAGCAGGGATGCCCAGACTTTCCTTTCACCAACCACTTCTTTCAGGTCTTCCGGAGGGATCCCGAGGCGTTCCCAAGCAAGCTAAGAGACATAGTCACTCCAGCATGTACTGGGTCGTCCTCGGGATCTCTTTCCGGTGGGACATGCCCGGAACACCTCACCAGGGAGGCATCCGGAAGGCATCCGAATCAGATGCCCAGCCACCTCATCTAGCTCCTCCCAATGCGAAGGTGCAGCGGCTCAACACTGAACACCTCCCGGATGACCGAGCTTCTCACCCTATCTCTAAGGGAGAGCCCGGACACCTTGTGGAGGAAACTCATTTCGGCCGCTTGTATCTGGGATCTTATTCTTTCGGGAACGACCCACAGCTCATGCCCATAGGTGAGGGTAGGAACGTAGATCGAATGGTAAATTGAGAGCTTCGCCTTTCGACTTAGCTCCGTCTTTACCACAACGGACCGATACAAAGTCCGTATCACTGCAGACGCTGCACCGATCTGTCCATCGATCTCCCTCTCCATTCTTCGCTCACTTGTGAATGAGACCCCAACATACTTGAACTCCTCCACTTATGGAAGGATCTCATCCCCGACCGAGAGAGGGCACGCTACCCTTTTCCGACTGAGGACCATAGTCTTGGATTTGGAGGTGCTGATTCTCATCCCAGCCACTTCACACACTGCTGAGAATCGCTCCAGTGAGAGATGAAGATCATGGCTTGATGAAGCCAACGGAACCACATCATTTGCAAAGAACAGAGATTCAATGCTGATGCCACCAAACCGGACACTCTCTACGCCTCAGCCATGCCTAGAAATTCTGTCCATAAAAGTTATGAACAAAATCAGTGACAAAGGGCAGCCTTGGCAGAGTCCAACTCTCACCGGAAATTAGTCCGACTAATTGCCGGAAAATTTTGCCGGCAATGCAGACCAAACTCTGACAGCGGTCGTACGGGGACCGAACAGCTTGTATCAGGGGGTTCGGTACCCTAAACTCCCGAAGACCCCCCACAGGACTCCCCAAGGGACACGGTCGAATGCCTTCTTCAAGTCCACTAAACACATGTAGACTGGTTTGGCGAACTCCCATGCAGCCTCGAGCTGGCCCTGTTGATCGAGTTGCTAAAGATGGATTCAGATACACACTAGCATTCACTGACGACTATTCAAGTACTATATTTGTGTATTTTCTGAAAGCTAAAAGCGACACTGTGAAAATAAATTTTTCGCTGATAATGCTCCTTATGGAAGTGTGAAGTGTCTTAGAACCGACAACAGCACAGAATTCACAAGAAAAGAATTCCAAACTTTCCTTAACAAAAACAGCATAAGACATGAGTCCTCCGCACCATATTCGCCTCATTAAAATGGAACGGCGGAGAGAAATTGGCGAACCTTATTTAACATGGGAAGGTGCATGCTCATAGAAAACAACCTACCAAATGAGTTGTGGACATATGCTGTAATGACTGCTGCAGTAATACACAACAGGTGTTTCAATGACAGGATGAAACAAACCCCTTTCTTTATGTTAACAGGAAAGAAACTTGACCTTTCCAGGATGAGAATATTTGGCTCTATGCTTTGCATACTGACATGACAAAAAGAAATTAGACTCGCGATGTGATAAGGGAATTTTTGTGGGATACGACAAAAATAGTCCATCATATCTAGTCTATTACCCCAACACAAATAAGGTCATGAAGCATAGACTGTTCAAGTTTGTTACAGAGAATGTTGTTGAACATAAAACCCAGACTGATCAGACAATAACTTGTGATGATGATGTTGATAGAAGGAAAGATGAGTCTTCCATGTCAGGTACGGATATGACAGACCAGAATGAAAAAGACGGAGACATTTCTCAGACAGAAACTTCTGATGACCAACATATTCAGATTGAAGGTTGTGAGTCTCGATACCCACTGTTTTACCTCTCTGATTATGTATCGGAAATAAGTGACCAAATATTGACAGATAATATAGACTATTGTTGCAGAATGTACAATGTACCCCAAACTTTCAAAGAAGCAATTAGTTCACCCAACTCAGACGCTTGGACGAAAGTTATGAAAGAGGAGATGGATTCTCTTAAGGACACTGAGACATTCACATTGACTCGTCTACCAGAAGGTAAACATGTAGTGGGGGGTAGGTGGGTCTACGGGACCTACAAAGCAAGATATGTTGCTAAAAGTTATAACCAAGTTATGGGAGTAGATTACAAAGAAACATTCTCTCCAACCGGAAGTCTGACTTCAATTCGAGCTTTGATGCAAGTGGCAGCACAACATGATATTAACATACATCAGATGGACGTTAAGACAGCATATCTACATGCTCCTATTGACTGTGAACAGTCTATTGAACAACCTGAAGGTTTTGAGTAACACTCAGAAAATGGTGAAAATGTATGTCAGCATAAAAATTGTATCAAGGTTAAGTCGAACAGTCTGTATAGCACGAGATCAAGTGGGGGTGTTGACAGGTGATCTCATACGTCACTGCACTGTTCTGTGTAAATGTGTGTCAATGAAGTTCTTTCCAGTTCTATGTTAACTGAAGTGAGCAGCATTTTTCTTCCTCCGTCAAAAAGATAAAATATCATAAGTTATTCCACGCGAGATGGCTGCACCAACACCCCTACATATTTGCAGTCTGTCATTTCCAGTTTCATCCATCCACTGATTCTAAAATTAAATCTAAACCTCCAAAAGTTTTTTTTTCATTTTCTTTCTTCAAGGCTTCTTGGTGGTTTATCCCCGCTTAGTCAAGAAATTTGAGGGATTAAGAAAACAATTAAGTAACAAGTAACAATAATAATAAACAACCAAATTATTTAGGGGTAGGGGCTGTAACCCCCTAAAATAGGCTTAATGATGACACTGTCTGTCTTTCCAAGGACTGTGTGGAGTGCTCGAGCAGAAGGATGATGGAGCCCAGCAGTCTGATTCAGCTTGTGGAGCACTGACCCAAATTGGACATGCTGGACTCTGCGAGTACGAGATCTACATTATGTGTTCTACTGATAAAGACACATAGGTTAATTCCCAGAGTCTCTAGAAAAGTCGTATGCCGGTTGATTGCCACTTTTTGCGCCATTATTTAGTTTTGAAAAAGATAAAAAGAATACTGGATTGAAATTGAAAAATTTATTTCCTAATTTGATTTTAAAATGTGAGTTGTTTTATATCTGCTCTCTATAGTCTTCGACACTTTAGTCAGTCTCTATCGTTGCTGTGAAAATAAATGTTCTCTCGAACATGTTGAAGGTATATCACAGTTTTGGGAAGTTGAAGTTTCAATAACTGCTTCACAATACATTACTGGTAAATATTTTATTTTGCAGGAGAGTGGAGATACTGCAACATGATTGGCTACTTGAAAAACGAAGCTGTAACAATAAACAATGATAATGAGAACTGGGCATCTCTTAGCTGAGTGGAACGGGGAGGGGCGGTTGTGCACTCACGGGGGCAGGCATGGTTAAGAGGTGAGCGCCTCTTTCTACTCCTGCGCTCGTGGCCCACAGCACCCCCATTGTATCACTTGAACAAGGCATTGTGCCTTGTAGCATTTGAGGTACACACGGCAAAAATTATTGTTGTGCATAAAATGCTAAGATCATCTCTCATGATTGGCCCGTTTTAGTCACATGCTCTGATGACGTACTCGGTGTTCCTCCCTGCTCCACATATCACCTACACCATTGCCTTCTTGATTCATTTTTGCAATATGATCTAGGTCAATTTGTTCTCGCAGTCAATGTTCCACGATCGCCATTGTTGTTGCTTTGTTCATTTTTCCGTAAAGGGAAGTGAAAACAGCTACCGGAAATGCAGAGGAAGCTCAGCCCTGTATTGTCGGTCCTTGCCAATACTAGCTGTGGCGACTCCACCAACTTGGAAGAGAACTGCAGCACATTTTCAAAACAGTACGAGTGAGTTGTGCTCGAGTATAAAGAAAAACTACGCGTGAGATAACCACAGTGACTTCAGCGCTGTCACCACCCACACATGTAGAAATAATCCTTGAGACTAACACCCTGGTAATGGAATGAGTGACACCAGCAGGAATATGGGAATAATCTGGAAACTTTTCAGTTTTATTGACAATACAAATAAAGAAATAACCAGATACCATTTAATGGGAGTGGCACTGACTTGCTGCTCATACAAAGACAGCAAATGCTGTTCCTTCTGAGCAGTGGCGTCGCCGTCATGAAAAGTTGAGTGGGTCACCACAGTGAGCGCAAACAGCAAAAACCACAAAATAAATTACATTTCAAATCAAGAGCACAATCCTTTATGCATAACTTTACAAATCAAGGCTATGAATAAAAGCTTGAAAAGATTCCAAATGTAAGTATCACTCACCAGAGCTGTTCCCATTTTGAATAGAAAGGATACACATTGATCTTTCATCTGGGCAATTTTGTCAAAATCCAAAAATCCATGAATGAATTAATTTTCAGTGGACAACAAAGCTCGTGCATTTAATATCTGCTGGCCCATTGCGTTTCTTGAAAAGAGCACTATTCTATAGGCCTTTCATGACAAGAGAAGTTGAAGAGCATGTGACCAGAAAATGCCCCTGTATTAAACAGAAAAAGCCAGTTACACACAAGAGAGCACCCATGGGAGCCTTATGTAAACTTCTCCGCCTGAGTTGGTGTGGATTCACTTTCTTCACTTGGAGGCCTTCAGAGGTGGGTCTGAGTATTTTCCAATAGTGCTTGACCTCTTCACCAGGTTTTCACAGGCCTACCCCAACAGGAACAAAGCGGGCAATACCACCGCTGACCAGCTCTTTAATTATTTCATCCCCCAATTTGGGTATCCACCCAAACCCCACCATGATCGGAGTGAGGAGTTTGAAAATGGACTCTTGATGACACTCAGACAGTTAACTGGGGTAGCCCATTCGAGAACATCTCTATATCATCCCCAAGTCCGTCTGAAAGATTAAATCACACGCTCCTGCAAATGCTCCACACCTTGGAGGAGAAGGAAACGGATAATTGGAGAGATCATCTGCCCCACGTCCTACATGCATACAATTGCACGAAACACGAGCCCACAGGGTTTTCCCTACTACTTACTGTACGGCAGACATCCTCACCTTCCGGTTGATATCCTATTTGGTCTCCTACCTGATGGGGAAGGTGGAGACAATGAGCTGAGGGGTTATGCTGACAAATGGCTCAAGAAGATGATTGACTTCTATCGAATTGCAAACTCAGACAGTCAACATCCCAGTGCAAGGGGGAAAGCAAAATATGACAAGAGAAGCGTAAGAGTAATCCTTCAACCTGGGGACAGGGTCCTAGTACGCAATCTTGGTGAACAAGGGGGCCCTGGCAAACTCGGACTATATTGGGAGCAGCTCAGATACAATATGTTGTTCGGGAACAGGTCGAAGAAAATGTAGTTTACAAGGTGAGTCCAGAGGCGGGAAGTCAACCAGTTCACACACTGCACAGAAACATCCTACTACAAGTAAACGACTTAACTGTAGATCCCCTCCCGAACCCAATGTCAGGTTTAAACAGCCTAGGACATTTAAAGTAAAATTATTAAGGAAGGAAGACAAGAGGAACTTCTGGCTCACGAGGAGAACGTGGGATGTGTCTCTTTCACAATCTCCAACCCGTTCTAATCACATCTCCACGTCTCCACTTTTTTATTCCTTAGCGTGGTCGCATCACACAAAGCAAATTGTGACAAACAAAAGCAACCGTGACAAAAATAGTTCTAGTTTTTGCGATGTCTTCACCATCCTCTGGATGTCGTCAGTCTTTGTTGTCTTCTGCATCACTGTCTGGTGTTTCCACGGCACCCAATGTAAATTGATTGCATCACATTATTAAAGTACATCATAGCAAAGTTTCCATGGCACCGAAATTGCCTCTTGATTGCATTGCATCACATAAGCATTAAAAACCCAAGAAAGCAAATATGAGATAACTTTATATCCAATTAATCCAACATTTCCCTCCTGTTTATCAAAAATACATGGATGAGATTGCTGTGGCAATAATTCAGTTTCGGCAAGATCGAAGACAGAGAATACAGGAACAACCACACAAAGTCAAAATAGCTGCGAAAACCGCAGTGGAATTAAAATAGATTAGATGAGTGTTTTGTATTTGCCGAACACACTCATCCATTTGTCCTACATGGAGGTGTCAACACCAGAGTGCTCATTCACCTTACCATCAAGGACCCTAAGACCTTTTATAGCCTCGGCCAGACCACCATCAGCAGCCATACGGTTCAGGATGAAGATGGATCGCTCCCCAAAGAGAGCGCAGATACCACCTTTTTCAGCCAGGCGCATGTGTCCATGGCTATTTGGTTTTGAAATGGCATTAAGCGGCTCCAAGTTGTTCATGCACAGCCTCAAAAAACACTTTTGAGTCCAATTTCCCGATTTTGACATTGTGGTGGATGTAGTTTATTCTCTCCACGTTCTTGTTGGTTGCACACCACCAACACACGAAAGATTCAAATCTACTTGCCACTTGGTCAGCCAATTTACACTCGGAACACCACAGGAACAACAATGCACAGATGTTGGATCGTTTTACCCTTGGCATTCAACTGCTCTCTTCTATGCCATTGTTCGAATGAAATTGCCTGTACAGTAGAAGTTGATTCAATAACAGATATAGGATGAATAAAGTACAATAATGTTACATTCTTGGGCAATTTATTAAAAAGCCCGTTATCTCCTTACCACGACCAGATGTCACCATGTGACAATGGCTTCAATGAATTCTCAATCACCAAAATGATTTTACACATCATTGCTGATAAATTTCCCAATTTGTTTCTGGTTCCTAGCAAATGGACGCAAGTGAAATACCCAGTGAGAATCAGAAAACAATGTTTTTCATTTAAAAAAAAAAAATCAATGGATATACAGAATCCCAATTTTTGCATTCATTATGAGGTACTGTTTTACTCATAACTTCCAAGGTGCAATTATGTGGTAATAGCGCTGGCATAATCTGTAAAAGTGGTCTGGGACCCACTGTTGCCTTTCATCCATCCAGCACAACCAGTGCGCTGGAAGCCCGCTTGCGGGTGTCCTTCACCCGCATAACATGCGTTGTTCATGCCCGTGCACCCTGGGACCCATGCAAACAACGCAATCTTTTGATAAAGCTGTTGCTGCTTGTTCCACCATAAGAAGAGTGTTACTATTTTGTCCCAAAATGACTTATTACATGAAACCACTCATCAACCTTTAGCTTTTGGATCACCCTTACCTTTTCTAATGTTGCTGAAGTGTGGATTACCAGAGATGTAGACCCAGAGGAAAAAGCCCCAACATGGATTTGCTCCTTCATTATTTTCATCAGTCACCAAAGTGTCCCAACTCGTGTGCATTCATATTATTCATCATATACCACTTAATTTGACTAAACACTGCTCCTTGTTCCCCTATCTGTTGAACTTGACCATGGGAGTATTATAAAATAAATTTTGGATCATCATCGCACGCATGAGAACCCAATTGTGGATCATTTAGGTTTTGGATTGCCGTAGGTTTTTCGTGCATGGCATGACAATATTACGACACCCCACATATACCTCAAAAGCAGGAATAATGTTACGATGGTTATGACCACTCCACAGCATCCCATTTCGGGACCTAACCACTTTAGGGTAGGTATTTCATCGAGGTATCCCTATAGGTTCAGTGTCTTTAAATTTCTTCACTGGCCGTCAGCTATTTTGAGATACTATAAATCTCCACCCAGCTTCTTAACCAGTCTTTAGCTCACCTCCCCAATCGGATCCTAGACTGAAATTACCTTTCTGCAATATGCCAAATGAATCCAAGTCAACCTAATTTTTACAGCTGTGAGTGTTCAACAAAACCTGAAATGGACATTCCCACTTAGGAAAATACCAGTGGTTCTTTTTGGTCCTCACCAGGATCCAGTCTCCTGGTTCCACCAATGTGATATCCTGCTGATGTCGATAAGTCGGGATGCTCTGTTGGAAAGTGTTCTACCCATTTTGAGAATGCATCTATTATGACCAAGCGATACTTTTTTTTCATATTGGGTCAGGTAAATTCAATTTGAAGTAATAAGGAGAGAATACCTGTTTTCTGTTGCGTGAGCTCAAAGAGAACGACGAAGAGTCAGGTACAATTCTTGAATGTTCTCAAGCAGTCTTCCTTGAAACCTCTCTTTTTATTAGATTTAGGAGGTCCCGACCAACGGTGACAAATCTAAAAGGGTGGGGGCGAGCAAAAACGCGTTTAAGTTACTATGTGTCTGCATGTTGTTGGATAGTTACGATATGTAAACTAACAAATATGTACAAAAACGACATGTGCTGAGCAAAGCGTTCTTTGCAAGCAGAAGCATTCTCTTAATTGCAGCAAATGCGTGATAAACATACATTTTGATTAATAAATCTCACTTTGATTTAATTCAATAAAGTTCATGTGGACAATTTGGAGAATGTTTATTTTAATTTTTGGCTTTTTTGTGAGTATAACATTAATGTTACCTGTGAGTATAATATTAATGTTACCTGGCCTCCCATTATAATATTAATGTTACCTGTCCTCTCTTATAATATTAATGTTACCTGTCCTCCCATTATCCTTCCTGTTGGGACATGCGTTAGCTCATGACTCAATTTAGACAAGTTAATTTGGTGCGACATGTTTATTGTTTGGTCATACATAGAGTTTGTTTTATTTCGTTTTTTTCCATACATTCTGTTCCATTTTTTGACTCTTTTGCCGAGTTTCTCGTCATGTATTCAATTCTATATTTGTAGTTGTATCAACGTCATATTTTGAGTTGGGTTTTTTTTTCCCCATGCAGCTTCCTTGATTATTTTATTAGCAAGGCATTTCCCAATGAATTCATATTTTTTTGTTTGATGTCTGTGTGACACAGCAACAGTTTTTTGCAGTTGTTTCATT
The DNA here is from genome assembly GCF_019802595.1 of Syngnathoides biaculeatus. Lineage (NCBI taxonomy): Eukaryota > Metazoa > Chordata > Actinopteri > Syngnathiformes > Syngnathidae > Syngnathoides > Syngnathoides biaculeatus. The sequence goes on along the minus strand of NC_084652.1, from coordinate 24,536,901 downwards.
TAGTAATTGAAGTAACAATTTTGCATACATTGCCTGTGGATGAAATTATCTGCGTTTGCTTTTTTTTTTCTTCAGTATTGCGCAAAAATATGAACCGTTGCAAATGCATGTCTGTATGAATCATTAAATTTTTCTTTCATTAGTTTACAGGCCTCAGTTAGTGTTAGTTGTACTGTTTTTGCAGAAAATGCTACAGCATATTCTGATTTGGTTTTCCCAAATACGAACACAACATTCCTTTTTGGTAATGGCTGGTCTTTCATGTCACATCTGCTTTATTTATTTAAAAAAAAAATCTTTCTTTCCCAATTTTTGACAATCATGTTTTGTTCCATCTTTCGGAAATGGCAACATTTGCTGGATTAAGAGTTGTACATCTTTCTATTTTGATTGAAAGGTCATGTTTCGCAGAAGGTGAAACAAAACTGTTAATGCACTTATTTCTATGAAGTCATAAAGAGACCTTTGAAAGTCATAATCTTATCAGAATTTGGCTAAATCAAGACCGCGCTTGTCACCAATGCTTGCTTTATGTTGCAAAATGCTTTTTTCGCTTCCACCCTCCATTTCAACAATGATGTCATTTTTAAGTCTTCCTTATTGCATCATTTTGTGTAATGGAGTTGTCAATTTGGCTAATTTGATACCCAAATTCAGTATTCATTTGTCAGTCCAAAAATGACAAATTGTTGAATTGTTTGTGGCTTTCAAGTTTGTAAAATGTTTAACCTGTTATTGGCAAATTTGGAGTTTCTTTTTGCTTTGTGCCCGTCCTCAGCCAGATGCTTTAAAAGAGTCTTTCACATTTCCTTATCACGGGACGCTATCGGTACATCATTTAAATAAACCATGGAGTTGAAATTTTGACTCCAAATATGAATGCAAACCAAATTTGGCATTCATACCCACTGTGGTTGAAAGAAATGCATTACTTATATCTATTACAATGAATATTATTGCATCTGGTGTCAAAGTCAGGCACGCAAGGTAGTCTTATTTTGTATGTCTTGAGGTGCAGTCGGCACACTCCCCTGAAAAAGTTTTGTCCAAGTCCAGTCTGTCTCAGTTGGTCATTATTTTATGATGTCATGTCATTTTGTGAAAAAGGCAGTTGCGGGTAGAGAGGCGCGTGCACTCACCTCTCTGTTCTTAATTTTAAACTTTCCTTCATTGTCCTGATGTCAGTCCTTTTTCGTCATCATCTCTCCTATGAAACATCATTTAATTTTCTTTCTCTCAACATTCTCATCTCTCTCTCATGCTATTTTCTTCTAATATTCTATATATCTCTTTATTACTACTTATTATTACTTATTTTATTGTTTACTCTTGCAAGGTCTCTATTTTCTGGCTATTTAATGCACTAGTGAAATTGTGTTGATATACATTTATATAAATATTAGTTTTGTGTGGGATTAATTTTTCTGGCATATTTCCAATCTTTACACTGCTGTGTGTCTCTAAATTTTTCCTTGCTGTTATTTTTTTCCCATTTTAGTCACTTTAAAGAGAATTATTGCCTTTATTTTACACAGTGGTGTGTTAAGTTTACAACTGAAGTTTACAACTGAGAATATACCACAACTTTCACTCAATTTTCTCTTGCACACGGGAATAAGGGATTTCATGGAATTTATTGCGAAGCTATTTACACACGGAATTTAAGTGCGCGACAGGGCTCCGTCACCCTCAAACTGCTTGACATTGACTAGTATAGGACAAGGCTTGATTGTGTCTCCTTACACGCTTTAATGACTCCCCGTCATTTACTCTTTGTACCAGTTTCACTCTTTTTAAACCAAAATTTGACTCACCCTGTTGTCTTCCGTCCATCCCTGGATCCCGTCAACCGTCATATACCAGCCGGCGGGCTGCACACCAGTCCCGGAAAGGGTCTTTAGACTCAGAAAGAGTCTGCCGTGGCCACGGTCTTTCTGGTATTCAACACACCCGCTGGAATCCTCAGGCATCTTGGGATCCGGCTCAAAGGACCAGTTTAATGTCAGGTTTAAACAGCCTCGGACATTTAAAGTAAAATTATCAAGGAAGGAAGACAAGAGGAACTTCTGGCTCGCGAGGACAACGTGTGATGCGTCTCTTTCACCAACCTGTTCTAATCACATCTCCACGTCTCCACTTTTTTATTCCTTAGCGTGGTCTGCATCTCACAAAGCAAATTGTGACAAACGAAAGCAACCGTGACAAAAATAGTCCATGAGAGTCTTTGCGATGTCTTCACCATCCTCTGGTTATCGTCAGTCTTTATTGTCTTCTGCATCACTGTCTGGTGTTTCCACAGCACCCGATGTAAATTGATTGCATCACATTATTAAAGTACATCATAGCAAAGTTTCCATGGCACCTAATGTGCCTTTCGATTGCATTGCATCACATAAGCATTAAAAACCCAAGAAAGCAAATATGAGATAACTTTATATCAAATTAATCCAACACCCGACTGCCACAACAACTGGGTCATGGAGAAGACAGAGGAGAGAAACAGACACTCAGAGACAGACACATAAGGGACAGATCTCAGAACTGAGTGATTCTGAGGAACATGTGGAGGTACACCATTATTGGTTGCAGACACCAACAAGAAATCTCACGCCTAAACTGCTCCGTGTTCCGGCTTTCCATAATATGGAAGAACAGAGTGAGAACAAGCAGAGTGACACAATACATGCAGCACCTGAACTTGGACAAGGAAGTGCTGGAGACGAAGAACAGGGGATCCCCATCGAGGATGAAACACAGGCGAACGAGGGTACCTTTGTGAAGATCCTTTGGACTTCAGCTTTTCGTCTAACACCATCATCCCTGAACTCCTCTCTGCCAAACTTCTCCAGATCAGCGTCTCGCCTGCCATCTCCTGGTGGATCTACAACTTCCTGACAGACAGGACACAGCAGGTGAGGCACCCCAAGGTTGTGTCCTCTCCCCTCTGCTCTTCTCGCTCTACACTAACGACTACACCTCGAGGCATCCGACAAACTCCTGAAGTTCACAGATGACACCACAGTCATCGGCCTCGTCAAAAACGATGACGTTTCTGCGTATCGACAGGAAGTGGCGAGACTGGTGCTTTGGTGTGCTCAACACAACCTGGCGTTGGACACTCTGAAGACTATATACCTTAAACATACACTGCAGAAGTTCATTTTGAATAGTCGCTGAGGTCCATTTGAAGTAAGGTTACCATTCATGAGGCCTTTTGAGTCTGGAATCACCTTCACACATAGACTTCATAGAATTCACCAAGGGAGCTGATTCATCACAGCCCAATAAGCCGATTTCGCATTTACCGTAGTTTTAAGCATGTAATAGTTCTTCCAGGCACATTCTTATTTTGCTCAGTTTGCTGATTGTGCAGTTCAATGGCACATTTATGAGAAGAATTCAACTTTGCAGCTATGTTAGCAGCCCCAAGCAAACCCAGTTTCAGAGAATTCTCAACATCTGAGCCACTGCTCTCATGTTTGGCCAGACATTCTGAAAGATGTTTTAAATCTTTGAATCCTGTTGTAGTCCATGAGTGAATCTTCTACAAATCAGGGCAGATCATGTCCAGACAGAAGAAACTAAATCGGCTCCTCAAAGTTTGAGGCACTTGTATGTCTATCTCAGTACAAATTTTAACTATAGTGCAAGTTATCTGGATGATTTTGTTGTTGTTGTTGTTGTTGTTTGTACATAATTTTTTTTTTTGTAGTGATTCATTTTTCTTTTTTCATTTTAAATGTTTCATATTGAAAACTTAAAAGTGTAGAATAAAAGTTCATGACATTTGTTCGAGTATTTTATATTTCTTGTAGCTCTATGTAAGCACTAGATAGCCCCAAGTAGTGAGTAGTGAGTTGCTATTTAGTGAAGAAAATAAGTATTAGAGTACCCTGGTATATTGCAAGTTCTCCCACTTAGAAATCATGGAGGGGTCTGAAATGTTCGTCGTAGGTGCATGTCCACTGTGAGAGAGATAATCTAAAAAGAAAAATCCAGAAATCACAATGTGTAATTTTTTTAACGATTTATTTGTGTGATACAAATAAGTATTTGAACACCTGAGAAAACCATTAATATTTTGTACAGTAGCCTTTATTTGCAATTATTGAGGTCAAACGTTTCATGTAGTTGTTCACCAGGTTTGCAGACACTGCAGGAGGCATTTTGGCCCACTCTCTCGATCAGATAGGTTTCTGGGCTGTCACTGAGAAACAGAGTTTCAGATCCCTCCAAAGATTTTCTATTGGGTTTGGAGACTGGCTAGGCCATGCCAGAACCTTGATATGCTTCTTACGGAGCCACTCCTTGGTTTACCTGGCTGTCTGCTTCGGGTCATTTTCATGTTGAAAGACCCAGCCACGACTCATCTTCAATGCTCTGACTGAGGGAAAGAGGTTGTTCCCCAAAATCTCACAATACTGTACATGGCCGCGGTCATCCTCTTCTTAATACAGTGCAGTCGTCCTGTCCCATGTACAGAAAACACCCCCAAAGCGTAATACTACAACCCCCGTGCTTCACAGTACGGATAGTGTTCTTGTGATGGAACTCATCATTCATTTTCCACCAAACACAGTTAGTGTAATTATGACCAAAAAGTTCCATTTTGGTCTGACCATCATACTTTCTCCCATGACTCCTCTGTATCATCCAAATGGTCATTGGCAAACTTTAGACGGGTCTTGGCGTGCTGGTTTAAGCAGGGGAACCTTCTGTGCCATGCATGATTTCAAACCATGCCATCTTAATGTATTACCAACAGTCATCTTGGAAACGGTGGTCTCAGCTCTTTTCAGGTCATTGATCAAGTCCTGTCATGTAGTCCTGGGCTGATTCCTTACCTTTACCGAGGTGATATCTTGCATGGGGCTCCACTCTGATTGAGATTGACTGTCATGTTTAGCTTCTTCCATTTTCTAATGCTTGGCAATTTATCCATAGCCCTTTCCAGCCGTGTGGAGTTGTACAATTTTGTCTCTGGTGGCTTTAGACAGCTCTTTGGTCTTGCCCATGTTATAAGTTTGAGTCTTACTGATTGTATGGGGTGGGACAGGTGTCTTTATGCAACTAACTACCTCACACAGGTGAATTTGATTCAGGATAATACATGCAGTGGAGGTGGACTTTTAAAGGTGGACTAATAGGTCTTTGAGTGTCAGAATTAGAACTGATAGGTGTTCAAATATGTATTCGCAGCTATTTCACACAAATAAATTGTTAAAAAATCACACATTGTGATTTCTGGAGTTTTCTTTTTAGATGATCTCTCTCACAGTGGACATGCACCTACGATGAAAATTTCAGACCCCTCCATGATTTCTAAGTGGGAGAACTTGTAATACAGCAGGGTGTTCAAATACTTATTTTCTTCACTGTACGTCTGTTCTCAAAATAGCTCACCGCTGATGGTACATTTTGGTGTGTATTTTTTTAATAATTGATTATTGATCAAAAATGTTAATACTGAAATGTATTTTTTCAGGGTTATTGTACCATCAGAATCTGACACTGTCCCATGCCTAGTTGTGGCCAATTGATCTCAAATAAATTGGCTTTTGTCTGCTTTTGTGATGGTGCTGTACTATCCAGAAAACATTACAGAGAGTACCTGGTCAGTTTGATCAACAGCTACTCCATTGACCCAGCCCGACTCTACAGCTCCAATGAACTGCTGCTGGCCTGCAGGAGGTACAAGGTTGATGACACCCACAGGGATGGAGAGGATGGATTCAGCTATTACAGGAGACTGGTTGAGGTGTGTGTGTGTGTGTGTGTGTGTGTGTGTGTGTGTGTGTGTGTGTGTGTGTGCATGTGTGTGTGTTGTGAGTGAGCGAGTGCCTGGTTGAGGTGTGTGCGTGTGTGTGGGTTTGTGTGTGTGTGTGTGTGTGTGTGTGTGTTGTGAGTGAGCGAGTGCCTTATCTGTGTGTGTTGTGAGTGAGTGAGTGCCCGAGTGTGTGTGTTCATACTTGCATGGACTAACATATTTCTGTAATTCATTTGCAGAAACTAATGGAGGAAGTCCCACTGGGTGACAAGGTCCCACGCAAGAAATAAGTGCCCAAGTTCGTCGTACTTACATCCACTCATGAAACATTATTTAAGGTTTTTATATGTTCTCATCTCTGTTTTGTGCTATTTAGTTAGCAGAACAATGAAAGTGTCGTTTTCATATGACCTGAAAGGATTTGTTTGTGTGCGGCATTCTATCTCCGCTTATTTGAGATTTTATTTTTATTTTTTACAATATAATGAATCGACAATGAGATGTAACTAAGCAGCTGAACTGTGTATCTGTGAGCTAAATCATAAATTACAAAATTAACTGTGGTAAGAAATTTTAAAATAACGTGACCTTAAACATGATTTGTCAAAGAAAGTGAATAAATGTGCTTTGATTCAAAGGTGAATCATCTGCATTTCATTAAACATAAAAAATATGAGCCACAAACCGATATGAGCTTACTGTAATTTTGTGATTTTTTTTTTTTTTATATATTTTTCCTCATTTAGCTTCACCAAGGCAGAAACCTGTTGTCGGTGAAGGCCAAACTTAGATTGTAGATAATCACATACTGTATATAATGTTGTCATATGGTACCAGGAAGGAGGACAAAAATATCTTCATTGAATAAATTTAAAGCTAAATAGTAAATCATTAGAGCATTTGAGAATATATACTACATAATATACAGTGCGTCCTATAAATTTTCATCCATGGGAAAAATAAACAGTTGTTAATGATAATACCTCAATAGGTTATTAAAAAGGACATTAAAATATTGTGTATAGAAGATTGGTATTGCAGCAAATAGTCATAAATTCTCTGGGGCAATCTCACTATTTATGCATGACCTTCATTTTTAATTACATTGTCAGATTATGACATTACACGCTGTGTAAATGTTGACTATGAAATGTAGAATGAAATTAATGAAACTATGTTGCATGCAGGTGCATGTTTTCTTTTTATGTGCCTTTGTTGTCAGAATAAATCTGCACAGAATTTACTATTTATATCCTATATTGTATTATTGGTCTATTACTTTTGAGATACTTTGATGGTGTTTTTAATCTGAAGCTGTATGCCAACAATGATGAAGGTGGATTCATGTTGAACTAGTTTTTAATACAGTTGCTTTGAAAATGTCAATTCTTGTTGAGTCCATGTATCACAGATGTCAAACAGTTCTCAATAACAGTCATAATACAATTACAGTCCTGGTCATCATTAGGAGCACTACTTTATTTTTTGCGTAACCTGTACTATCAGAAATAAATGGAAATGTAGCAAAACTTTATCATCAGGATCCCTTAACTGGAGGTTCAAAGTAATCCATCCATTGATTTTCAACAACACTTATCCTGGAAAGTCGCAGGGCGCTGGAGCCTATCCCAGATGACTTCAGGTGAAAGGTGGGCTACACCCTGAACTGGTCATCAGTCAGTTGCACGGTACACATCGACCTAGTCACTGAATGGAAACTGAACCCACGTTGCCTGCACCAAAGTCAGGCGAGTGGACCACTACACCATCAATGACTCTTCCAAAGTAATTTAGCAAAGATTTTTTTTTCAACTTAGATATTGTAATTTCTAAGAAAATAAAATGAAAACAGCATGTCCAGCATTTTTGGCACCCCTCTAATATATGGTCACACAACCCTTGGAAGAAAAGACAAAAGTCTCTAAATGTTTCTTGTATCTATCTATGAGCTTTTTGCACTTCTCAGGTATTTACCTTGCATAACTTAATAATAATAATAATAACATTATTGATGGACTGATATCAGAAGCAGAGAGCTGTGATTGTGTTTCTCGACATGAAAGGGGAACAAGCTCTAAACATTTAAACAGGTTGCAAAAAGTCTATGGGGGAGCTACAAGTAAGAGGGTGTCAAGAACCAAAGGCGAAGAACAAGAGATTGCTTTCAATGACCTCTGTGATGACGAGCCAAGGAGTTTCTGAACTTCATCAGTTCCTTTGAGTAGGCAATCATAGCCCATGCCTCACACTCACCTGATTTGGCATCATCAGATTATCACATTTTGGGGCCTTCAAAAAGGGAGTTAGGGGTCAGCATTTCTCTGATGATGAAGAAATTAAGCAAGCAAATAAAAATAAATTAAATGAATTTTACAAGGCTGGCATACATTCCCTTGTTCATTGATGGCCAGTCAGTGTTAAGGGGAGATTTTATTGAAAATAGTGATGAAATCCCCATTTTATGGGCTTTATTTCTAGAGTCGTATTCAAAATAATCGCAGACTAACAAGAAAAAGATGCGTTTTCAGTATAATTTTATTGCTATCACAGAATAATGGATAGTTTCTTTTCTTAAATTGAAGCAAGTTAAAGCCATCATCATTTGTGGTCATCCTGTTTTCAGGTTCGGGCACGTGGCATTCCGTATACAGCAGATTTGAAATCATAAATGAAGTTTCTTATAAATGCACGATAGCAAACCAAAAATTTGTCTATGTAGCTCATTTAATTCAGGAAATAACTGAGTTTAGCAATGACTTTTTCGTGGGTGGCTTCAGATATAGTATTACAGTATTTTGTCTCCAAACCTAAAACACTACATGACACATAAGTGGCATTTGGCCACATCACTCAGTGTTCATGGGGCCAAAGCTTAATTGCAAACTTCGTTTTCAGCGATGCCACGTTATATTGAGGCTTTGGATACAATCTTAAAGATGTATTACTTTACAAACCCCAATTCCGTTGAAGTTAGGATGTTATGTAAAACATTATTAAAACCAAATTCAATGATTTGCAAATCTTTTTCTTCTTTGGCCTGGAGGATATGACGTCCATCAATTTTGAAAAACGATTTGAAATGTGGACTCCTCAGATCACAGCAGACTTTTTTATCTTTGTCTCAGTCCATCCCAGATGAGCTCAGGGCCAGAGAAGCTGCCAGCATTTCTGGGTGGTGTTGATACTGTTTGTGGTTTTTTCTTTCCATAGTGGAGTTTTAACTTGGTTTTGCATACATACACCAGCAACATCTGTGTCAACTGACAATGATTTTCTCAAGTGTCGTTGAGCCAATGTGGTCATATTCTTTACACAATGATGCCGGTGTTTGATGCAGTACTGCTTGAAGGATTGAGGTTCCTGTGCATTCAATGTTGTTTATTGCCACTTTCATGCAACAGTTTCTCCAGATTTACAAAATCTTTTGATGATAATATATAAAGAAGATAATGAAATCCCTAAATTTCCTGCAATAGTACATGGGGAAACGCTGTTAAAGGGTTTAACTATTTGTTCATGCAGTTGTTCAGCTGAGTCTTTCAAGGATGCTCCTTTTATACCCAGTTCAGTATACCCTGTTCAAGTTATTCAGGTGCCTTGTTACATCCACCATACATGCAAGGTCGAGCATCCGTTCTGCAGAATGAAATTATAACTCGAATTTGCCCCTTTTTTTATGAACTGTCCAATTTCTTCTCATCAATCAAAATTGCTCAACACAGCACCTCGGCTTTACTTTCCTCCTTACCTTAGTGTGGTATGGCACGCCATAGATGTGGTCTTTCTCTCTGAGAAGGCTGTCAAATTGATGCTGATTCACTCTTGTGGATCAGATGAAATTGACAGTTTTGATGACCACCTTCATGACGTTTCCTTCTTTAATGACTTGCAACACCAAGCCTCCTGATGCAAAATACAGTGAAAAGTCCAAAAATCACATCCTCCATTTACTGATTGCACCTTCTCTCTGAACTTTGTTACAATACCTGTTTTTTTCCGATCATTGTGGGCGCACAATCTGTAACCAGGCTCACAACGCGGAACTAGCGTTATGACGAGTGCTGTGAAATTATTATATGCTGTCGTCATAGCTTTCATTGGTACCCTTTCCACGAACTCTCCGGTGACGGTCAATGTGTCAACAACTCCGCAAATTAAAATAGCCAGTTGTGCAATGTCTGTAATGTTTGTGCTTTCATCAATTGCAACAGAAAATACAATAAATGACTTTAATTTGGGGCGGCACGGTGGATCAGCTGGTAAAGCGTTGGCCTCACAGTTCTGAGGTCCCTGGTTCAATCCTGGACCCGCCTGTGTGGAGTTTGCATCTTCTCCCTGTGCCTGCATGAGTTTCCTCCGGGCACTCTGGTTTCCTCCCACATTCCAAAAACATACAACTGTGCTTCTTGTCAGGCACATAATCGTAAAACCATGGCAGCTTTCAAGTCACACAATCTCTGCTGCCGTCATTGCATGTTTTTAAAAATTCAGCCTCATTAAATGGTTTTGAAGGCACTGTGATTTCATTAGCAATGAGGTAGCTAGCTTTCACAGCAGCGTCACTGATGTCTCTGCTGTCAGTAAACACAGATTGCACTTTCTTTAGACCTGCCAACTATTCATCCACCTTCCTTCTTCGCCGTTGTCCTTGAAAGTTGTCATATTTGTTGGCATGAAGACTCAAATAGTGGCGATGAAGGTTATATTCTTTCAGCACTGCAACATACTGTGAACACACCAAATATATGCGTACAGCTTTCCCATTCAGTTCTATGAATAAATAGGAGGATAACCATTTTTCTTGCTGCACTTTGCATCAACTTTCTCTTTTTTAACAGATATATTGGTGCAATGGGGATGCCAAAGCACACAAAATTACCATGGAAGTTGTAATAATTAGTGCAGGCAGTAGATAAAATGGCTCATGTGGACTGCATGCTTGACCGACTTACTCTCCCCTGAAATAAACAGTTTACTTGCTGAACATAATTGTTATTGAGGGATTAAGTGGACGCAATCAGAACAGAAGTTGCTTTTATTGAAAAACTGCAGCTCATTTTTGTGTCCATGTCCATGCCGTTGTTTTATACATTACAAAATAATCATTTGTTATAGTTGATGCTGTGTCATCGGTATGTGATCTTGTTAGATTATATAATTGTTAGATAGAGTGAACTGTCACAAACATGGGACAAGTGGTAGGGCCCAAATGCAGGACTCCATGGCAGTGACATGATTTTGAGGGTGGTTTTATTCCAGGCAGATGTCATACACAGGTAACCAGTCCTAAAAGGCAGAAGCACAAAAACACGAGGCAAAAAGGCAAAGGTTATATAAGTCAAGATCCTCCTCAAAAATCAGAAAGATCTGAGTCCAATAAAACATGGTGCTTACGTAATACTTGGGGGGTGCAAGTGGAAAGGAAGGAGAGGACAAAAAGACAGAGCCCACTCAGAGTGGGAATGCTTGGCAGGCAGGTTGAGGGTGGTGGGAGACAGACTGGTGGTGTGAGTGGCGACCACGTTTTTCCCACTGGGTCCAGTTCTGGCCAGTTCGTTCTGTTATGAACATGGGACAAGGGGTAGGACCCAAATGCAGGACTCCGAGGCAGTGACATGATTTCGAGGGGGGTTTTATTCCAAGCAGAGGTCATACACAGGTAGACAGTCCAACAAAAGCAAAGGCAAAAAAGCGTGAGGGGAAAACCACGGTCCAAAAACATGAAAATGTGGTTGGATAACTTGTAGGCAAAAACAAGGCTTAACTAGATTTTGCAGTAGTGGCACAGGAACGCTGGGACGTGGCAACGAGGCAAATACACAACAAGAAGCTCATATACTAACACGGACAAATGCAGTCTCATGCAACGTACTAGTAACTAGCGATACAACACATAGGGCTTAAATACATGGCATAATTAGGAGCCATTCAGGCGCAGGGTGCGGAGTCGTGCACAGGGCAGTTGCCAGGCTACGCCCCTAACATGAATAGGTAGTGGAAAAAATTATACAATTCCATGGATTGTTAAGATTACCTTTTTATGTTGCCTATAGAACGGCTATGTAATGGTTCAGCTGCCATAAATATTTCACATGGGCATTTGTCCAACATTTAATCCATCCATTTTCTTCGCCACTTATCCTCACAAGGGTCGCAGGGTGCTGGAGCCAACCCAGCTATCAACATGCAGGAGGCAGGGAACAGCCTGTACTGGTTGCCAGTCAATCACAGGGCAAGTATCAATACGAACACTGAGCAGGAATTGATCCTACGCTGCCGACACCAAAGTCAGGCATGACTCCCCAACATTTAATAACATTTATTATTTATCATCATTATCAATTATCCATTGCCCAGTGGAATCTGATTCCAGCCATAAGATGGCAGTTGTAATGGCTTGTTAGTATTCAGGACATTACATGTGATTAAACAAACCTTTTAAATGATGCTTGGTCAATGAAATAAATACATATTAACAAAATAAAGCAAATCTTGCTGTGGATGTGTTGGTAGGGGGTTACAAGACAGAAAATGTTGTTTTAGCACAACTGTAAAGTGTTTTTTTTTTTTATCGTTATATCTTTATGTTAGAATGTATGACTGGTAATGTGACTTATTTATGAACCATTTTGGATTTGATCAGTTTTCTATTTGGCCTTTACTCATTTGTGCTGTGGGTGATCTGGAGGTGAGACAGAGCACACCCTATACTTGCCATTAGCCAATTGCAGTGCAAATTGAAGAAGGGGCAAATATTTTTCCGTGCAATTTTGTGGATGATGGAAAATAGGAAAGTATTTGAGATATATCTTCTGCAAAGTACTAGCAATGATGAATAAATCCAAGATGGTAGAGGTCAAAGTTCACAACAGATTTCCATTTCGAAAATACTACTAACAGTGTTGTAGATAAAGTGCCAATTTGCCTGTCACTGTGCACAAAGAGAGCATGACATTTAATTTTCATGGTTACGGCTTTTACGCTCATCTTCATTATTATTATTATTATTATTATTATCATTATTATTATTATTTTGTAACAATTCTCCAATAAGCACAGAAAGATGATGTCAGGTTTTGGCCATTGCCATTGATTTCCGTGGTTATGGCTTTTACACTCGTCTATATTATTATTATTATTATTTTGTAACAATTCTCCAATAAGCACAGAAAGAGATGATGTCATAGGTTTTGGTCGTTGCCATTGATTTCCGTAGTTATGGCTTTTACACTCGTCTTTATTATTATTATTATTATCATTATTAGCATTTTGTAACAATGCTCCAATAAGCACAGAAAGAGATGATGTCATTGGTTTTGGTTGTTGCCATTGAGAAAGCTGGTGGCTGCAGCCTCCCTCCTCTTCACTCTGTCCATCCATCGTCACCTCATCTTGCAGATCAGTGCATCTGCTCATAGTGACAGCCCGCAGAACCAGAACTTGACACAAAACGGAAGCCAATCGAAGCTCACCCAAAGGAGCCCACTTATGATGTTATTGACATATGAAACAAAGCAGGAAAGACGGAAGAAATCCGCTCTTGATTTTTGTTGAGTGTGTATTATGACCTGCCGGCAGCGTAGCGAAGCTGCTCCTGCCGGGAAAGAAGGAAGAGGAGACGCGCAGAAGGGTGTCAACGGGGGGATTAAACTCCGAAGGTGGGAGAAATCACAGACTAATATTCTTATAAACTCGTAAGGATGGCTGCTAAATCGGACGGGGTCCTGAAAATGAAGAAGAGCGACGTGGCCTTTACCCCCCTCCAGAACTCTGAGCACTCCGGCTCGGTTCAAGGGCTCCACCCGGGCTGCCAGCCCGGCTCAGCGTGCACCGGGGACGGTGACTTCGCAAACGGAGAGTCGCGATGCTGCGGCGGAGGCGGCGCCCACTCGGCGTGCATTCGTTCGGGCGTGGAGCGACAGAAATACTCTGTGTGGGACTGCCTGTGGATCGTTGCCGCAGTGGCCGTGTATGTGGCCGACGTGGGCACTGACGTCTGGCTGTCGGTCGACTACTACCTTCACCAAGACTACTGGTGGTTCGCCCTGACACTGGTTTTCGTCGTACTGGGTTCTTTCTCAGTGCAGCTCTTTAGCTTCCGATGGTTCATTCACGACTTCAGCACCGAGGACGCATCGGAATCCGCCGGCGACTGCTCGCACATGGACGCTAATAAGCTGCTGACTGGATCGGCCTCACACGGCGATGTGAGCGCTCAGCATCCCCCGACCACGCCACAGAGACAGGCGTCGACCACGAGCAAGAACACAACGAGCAACAGCACCAGTAGTACTGCGATGGGCAGCCGGACTCGGAAACGCTCGGCCTCCTACTCCTTCTGTATGTGGTTCTCCCAGTCCCTCATCCACATCCTCCAGCTGGGCCAAATATGGAGGTAGGATGAGTTGTGTAGCATGAGCACATGACAGCCTGGTCCAAAAAGAACCACAATGTCCTTACCGTAGCTTGGCATGCAGCTGCCATCTTTACCCCTCAACTCCCACTACACAGCCAACATTTTATTATTTGACAGAGGCGATCCTCGGCTTATTGGTTTTGGATCGCTGGGGTTCATTTTAGGGTGGCACCAGCACCAGTCAGTAAGCTACTCAGTAGCGGCTTCGCTTCAATATTATCACATGTATGGACAGAGAAATGACATTCTCTCATAGCAATTCAAAGAGGGGACACTTGCTTGACCACCTAGATTGTTTCCTATACCAAAAAGAAAAAGCCGAATTCCTCAATAGTAACGTGTTAAAAGTAACTGTTAAAAGCAGCGGGGGGGGGGGGGGGGGGTTATAACAGTAGTCTGTTGATAGTGGGTTGTGGAAGTTTAAAAAGGTGCTACAAAAATGTCTCATTATTTTCGGTGTACGACCCCCCCCTCAAAATCCGCAAATAATTGGTGCTGTTTTAAAATGCCTATATGTATGATGTGTACCGTATTTTCACAACCATAAATCACACTCAATTATCTCCAAAATGGATGGGGCGCCTTATAGTATGGTACACTTTCTGTGTAACTGCCAAAAAATAAAACAAATAAAACAATAACTGAAGAAATAATTGACACAAAACAGATTTTAAGCGCTATTTACATCGTTGGTGCTTCAAACTATCTTGGGAACATGCAGTGAGGCACTCCCAGCATGCTATTCTGTTTGCCATGGTGTGATAATTATACTTTCAGTTTGACACCGTGAGTGGGAACAACATGTGCACTTTGTAGTTGTGAAAATACAGTCCATTATCAAGAAAAAAAAAAAACTTTTGAAAGCAAAATCTGTGAGTATGCGTGACCGGAAACGGTGAACTGTGGAGGGGTCAGGGCATACTATATACAAGATCATGCCCCGCACCTTCGCCATATAACTGGAAGACAGAGCTCATAGCCCAGTTAGGGAGAGGTGACAACAAACCATTTAAGAGGATATGTCAGGCAGGGGTTGCTGTCATTTTTTTGTTAAAATATCTTACAACCAATCACTGTGTCTGGCTTGACACAGTTTTTGGTTGTTTGGAAAAAAAAAACAATTGCTTCAACTTTTTTTCCCGAAACTGGGCGAGAAACATCTTTATTATTGGATGCTCTCACTCCTTCATTTTAAGATCAATGACCCTTCATGAATGGTACGGCGCTTTCCATTTTCAGATCAGATACACAATACTGCACTAAGGAGGTTCCTTGTGCCACAAAGCATCCTGGGAGGGCTGCAAAGCATGCTGGGAGCGTGCTGGGAGAATGGAAATAGCATTTAAAGTGCATGTTTTGTGTCAATTATTTTTTCAGTCATTGTTTTAATAGTTGGCCTAGGTATCCTATTCTGTCTGCTGTGGTGTGATAATTTTAGTTTCGATGTGACACCATGCGTCTGAACATCTTGAATAATGCCTTGCCTACACTTTCCGTGTGTGGCACAATGTAAGCTTCTTCTGCTTACAAATGTAAAATCTCAATTGTGACCAGTGGTCTTGTGTGTTGTGTCGATTTCAAGGAAGGTGTGATACCTAGACTTTTTTTGAGCGGATCTCCTTTTATTCTGACAGAATAACTGAAAAATCTCTGTATAAATGTAGACTGTCCCCTTCAGCTCCTCTCCCAGAGGAAGACTGTACAAAAGAGGAAATACATAAATTTAACAAAACATACCTGATGGAATAACGGAAAAACCTCCATATAAATTTAGGCTATCTGCTGAAACTTCTGCACAAAGGATATACAGATGAGATCAGTAATCCGGAAGTCAGCTCGGCTTTTCACAACAACATTACATGCCCGTGATCCTCAACTGTCAGAAAAATATCCTTTTTATATGTGACTCTACTCACATGGACCCACTATGTGACAGGAAACGACATAATAACTGTGAGATTTAAAGATGCGTCAGACAGAAACATTACGATGATTCAGGATTGCCAACTGGCAAACATGGTCACTTTCCTCTTCCAGAACAAAACCGTGCAAAAGGGCTGAGGTGGGGCCGCAGAAAAAATTTATAGTAGGAACCACTGAAGAAGAAATATATTAAAGAGGAGGACCATCAAGCTAATACATAGTTTACACAGGATCAGGAAATATTTTCTTGTTAGACGTTAACAGATTTTGTGTAATTATACAGACACTTAGTACAATACACAGATTCACCCAGTTACACACTGCCTCATGAGTGGCATGAAAATGATGGCTTACATACATGCTCAAAGACATGCTACCATCCATGCTAACAATGTAACCAGTGTGTTCAGGTGCGCTTCATTGGTCTTGTCAAATCAGCAAAATTTAACAAAGAAGTTGTATTGCGTTCAAAACAATTTAATCACACATAATACAACACAAAACAATAAAAATTAACACAAAATAGAAGTACAAAGACAGTTTAGTACCGCGTAACACAAGCGAACTAGCCAAATGACGTAGTCATCACCAAAATCGAACGAATGCTCCAAATAGGCGTATGTTATTTCCAGCGAATATTCCAGGAAGGCATGAGGCGTCCGTGTGCTTGTGTACCTGTCCGAAACCAGCAGTATTAATAAAAAGCTCTGTTGACAGCCATCCTCATCCTTATAGGAACCGACGACCTAATAGACTCCTTCTCTAAGAACGTAACAAAAGATCCCCGTCATAATCCATAATCCACATAATAAAGTACGCAAGTAATAAAGTACATAAGAAAGGAAAATAAAGAGAAGAATAAAGAATGAATAACTAAAATAATATAGACACACAGCTCTAGATTAATTTCGATAATTTCCATGATATTTACTTCGCCCGGCATGGGTCCTCATAAGTACGCTACATACACAAGACTTGAAAAAGGGTTAGGAAATCGAACAATTATGGGCCAGTCATTTAGAATATTTCATCGGGTCCCTCGTCCTCCTCGTCTCCCCACTCGTCTGTGTTTGTCGGGGAGTCTGTTGTTAGTTAGAAGGGATCCACATATTGTCTAAATATGGCTCGAAATGATATGGTAAAATGGCCCCGTTCACTTCACTCTCTTCTGAGATGTTTTCAGCCTCAAAAAAAGCTTCAGTCTCAGAAGGCGCGTCAGAAAAATCCAATCCATGCCATTGCGTTCGGCACAGGGTCTTTTCAATGCCAGGGCTTAAGTGTGATTTCTGGATGTGACGTCACAGACAAATGTGGCCACCAGTGCAATTTTATCAAGTCAGACTTGGGCTCTGAAAAAGACTCTTTGACCCAAAGTGTGCCCCGAAAACAGGCTTTATTTGGTCACGTCCTTCAAGGTCAAGTGTCATGAAATGGATGATTTTTAGTATGTTATTTATGAAAAAACGTCAGCCGGTATGGACCCATCCGTTTTGTAGCTCCCGCCATGAAAATCCTCTCAAGGGATTTGTTTTTTAGAAGAAGCAGGAAGTGACGTACGGGGCAGGAACGCCCTCCAGCGGACTCTTTTGTTTCTTTTAGTTTTAACTGCGGGAAGGTAGCTCGTTGTTCCTTTGTGTTAGCCAAAATGGATTTAGCCTTCATAAGTTTCCAAGAGACCCGGTTTGTCGTGAAAAATGGATTGCACAGGTACAAAGGGCGAGAGCTTTGTGGGTCCCAAACGACAGGTAGATGTGTATACAGCTACTAAAAAAAAATAATAGTTTGGGGCGGACCACGTAATCTGTCTCTCATAACGTAACAAAAGAGCCGCATATGTATGACAGAGGTACTAAATGTGTCGATGTGCGCGTCAGACGGCTGCCGCGTCGGCTATGAACAACGCTGCCAGCAATGGCGCAGTGATAAGGTAACTCGGCGCCAAAAATGAGTCACCCCGGCCGCGATGGCTCATCTCCACCGCGGAAGTGGATCGGATGGGAAGGCGGTTTGGCCGTGATCCGCATATAATCTAAATATTGCTCGAAACAATAGGGTCATACTGCCCCGGTAACTTCACTTGGTTGTGAGATGTTCTCTTCTTCGAAAAGAAATTCCGTGTCAGAAGAGGCGTGTTCGTCTCCCACAGTAGGGGCCACAGCATGTTTTCAATGGCGAATGTTCGGGGTGACGTCACAGACAGTAGATGCAGCCAATATGACGACCACTTGGATGTCAAATGACACTTCCGCTCATATGAATTTTTTCGTATAGACATTGAATTGAATAATGTTATAGGTATTTCTTATTGCAATATCTATTTTAGAATGTTTATAGGGATGACACTTGACCTTTAAGGTGCCACTGACAGCCAAATATACATTTTAAAAAAGATATTGTTATGAATGAAAACTGCATACAATATTATTCAGTTCAATGTCTGTACAAAATATGAGCGGAGAGCATGTCATTATTGTGCAAAGTTGCTTAAGTCTCATTCGACATTCTAGTGGTGGCCATATTGCCTGCAACGTCATTTGCAGATGTCACACTGGTACAGTCGCCATTGAAAAGAAGCTGCGCCACCTGCTATGGGAGATTAACAATAGAGATTTTCGGAGTTTTCAACAACAACAACATTCTGACTTGCTGTAAAAAAACAGATGGGTCCATTCCAGATGATTATTTTTGGTTAAAAATATACAAAACTGTATGTTTTATCTGTCAGTGGCTCTTTCAGGGTAAGGGTTTGTCAGGTTTAAAAAGCCTGACTCTATTAAAAAAGGCGAACAGACAAGGCTTCAAGTTTTACTTGCTGTAAGGAGAGCAACAGGGCCTCCCCCTCTTTCCAACCATCTCCAACTCGTGTCCCCTTGCAGCTTCTTTTTATCTTTATGAATCACATGATGATTGTATGTGTGTGCATGCGTGACTGTTTGATTGACTACATCTGTCTGATTGATTATATTTGTCTGATTAATGACATCTGTTTTCAAGACAATGAGTTCAAAGGTAGAAGCTAGGTGGTGATGTGTAACCAACTACAGTATGTACAAAATGAGAACATGTGAATGATTTCTTTAACATTTCCCTCATGTTTATCATTTTGGAAATACGAGTGGGGACATCAGAATGCTGTTGCACTTTCAGAAAGTTCAAGGCATCAAAAGTTTCCTTTTACCTGTTGCTGCATATAATCATGGTCTACTTGTTGTAGAAGGGCATAGTTCACAAAAACATTTGACCTTGCTCTAGCCATCACAGATTTCAAACATGGGATTATACCCATCGTGAAAACACAGAACAAACCCAGAACAGGAATTAAAGGTACAAGGAACTTCACCATAACAAAATACCATGGCCCAGAGGTGAACCAGGACCAAAAAAAAAAACAAAAAACAAAAAAACAGTGTGTGAACATTGTTGCTCATTTCTGAAGCATTCAGGTGTGGGTACACAGCAGCCCAGGCAAGTCTGGTGTAGCTGTTCTTGGTGCTGGAGTCGGGAAACATGTAGGAGAAAGGCAACGGTTAATGTCGAGATAAGCACACAGGCTCCACTGACAGTGGAAGCCGTGATTAGAGATGTAACCCTCGCTGGTGGTACAGTTGGTACGGGACAGTCATGAAGTATTCAGCACCCCACGGTATGTAAGGTCAAGGACAGAGCAGATTCTTCAGCTCAGCTGGTGACAGTGCAGAGTCCTTGTCCATTTAAAGTCAGGGTATCGTCCTGCACTCCATCGGTCGTATTTTTCCAAACAACCGTCTTTACATCTTCTAAGGCCTCTGGTGCCAGTGGAATTCCAAAACAAGATTTTTGAAAACAGTTGAGCTCAGCGTCGCTGAGGAAATGGTCGTTGTCCTGGTCGGAGATATAAAACATTCGACTGAGCGCTTTGACACACTGAGGTTGGAGCTGTTTGTTTTCGCAGATTTACAGAGGGGCGGTGTTGTGGTGGACCGCATTCTCGTCGAACAGCGTAGAGTCGAGTAGAAGAGCTCTGATATGTTTTTCAGATTCCTTGTAGAACACTCGACACATGTCTCAATCTCAAAAAACTGATTTCTGAATGGGAGTGAATGGTTTCTGTTCAGGCACATGGGCCTCAATCTGAATGTTTTTCCAATGCAGTTTCACACTAACGCCTTCCTGATCAGTCATCGCCTGGTTCGGGGACTTCATGTGGCAAAGCATAAGGTTGTCGTTAGGGTGGTTTGGGGCTCTGGAGTCCTGATCCAACTCATTGACCTGCAAGGGTTGGCGTCAAGGGTTCTGGGGTCATCCTTAGGTACCGCCAGTGAGTCTCAGCTTCCCTTCCTTTCACATGATTTCCCCTTGTCCTTTGATTGTTGTTTGGTCTTGTCTTTCGAGTGGTTCCATGGGGTCCAAGTTTAAGACCGCTGAGAGCTCAGTCGGTCTAAAGAGAAAAGACTCTGGAGATCCTGCTCTGTTGGATTACTCCTGAGGAGCTCCTGGTCTATGAGCTGGACTAGGTGCTGCAAGATCTGCTCCTGAACTCGCCACATGGAACGTTTCATCTTCATCACCATCTAAGTCGACTTGCGGACCCTCTCCAGGTCTTGGCGGAGGTGCGTGAATAGCTGCAGGCGTCTCAGCAACATTTCATGCTCATGACTGGCCAGGCTGTCCTTCTCGTCCTTCTTGCAATTTTATCTTGCGGATATTGACACACTTTTCCTGCGGGTCAAATTGACGAAAAAGACAAGGATGACTTCAACGATGACGGGGATGACGAGGCGAAAAGGATGATGCCGGGGGCGGCGGTGTCCTCTTCCTTGTCCCCTCTAACCTTTCCCCTAAGTTTGCCCTTCTTGCTCCCGACGCTTTCCTCATTTTCTACCTCAGCGCTGGAGTCCCGTTCCCCAGAGTCACCGCCCTTAAGACCCGAGTGCTTGGGCCAGCAGGACTTGAACTTGACTTGGTCATCCTGGGTGATGGTCATCTCTGGGGTGCGCCGCAAGTCACGTGGAAGGCAATGCGGCAGTTTTTGACGAAGCATTGGATGCAGGCTCCCATCTTTACACAGGCAGCAGTTGAGCACCCACCTGTTGCTGGGAATTTGCGAGACATTAGTAATGGGCTCCATCTTCTCTGGTTCCCATTACTCACCTCTGGAATCCACAAGGCACAGCTGACATGGACCCACTTGGTCCACTGCGAATGGGGTTCATAGCATCGCCCTTTTTCGGGCACAACTCGCACTTTGGCAGGATACCCAGGGGACATAGAGACAAACAGTCGCACTCACAATCAGATCTAGGGGCAATTTACAGTGTCCAATTAATGTTGCATGTTTTTGGAATGTGGGAGAAAACCAGAGTGCCCGGAGGAAACAAATGCAGGCACACTCCACACAGGCGGGTCCGGGATTGAACCTCAGAACTGTGAGGCCAATGCTTTACCAGCTGATCCACCGTGCCGCCATGCTGGACTTTGCTTAACTCAATAAAATTAATGTCTAAAAACTGAAAAGGATGACTAGCTTGGGGAAACTTCACTCTCTTAGGTCTGCAGTTCCCTTGAGTATTGTGTTTGCAGTAAATAGGACATGATCTACAACATTTTTGAGTAAGAATTAAATCCAAAGGTGCGAAAATGTCTGTGTACAATAGCTACCATTACCATCGCTCCTGTTGAGACATGGCAAGGCTCATGACTCAAAATTGCCACTGTTTTAAACAGATTTATTGGTTAATACAGGTTTTCCATTGAATATCTATATCAGCGGTGTCAAACTCAATTCACCTCGGGGCCACTGGAGTCACATTCTGGCTGAGGCTGGGCTGCATCCCCCGTCCTCATACGCACCTGCTCCTGAGAGCAGCCTCCCCACCTATGCTTTGTCTTTCCCAATTACACCACATGCATATAACTGTCTTCTTCTTCTTCTTTTCCTTTCGGCTTGTCCCGTTAGGACTGAACGCATATTTGTTTGGCACAGTTTTACGACGGATGCCCTTCCTGATGCAACCCCTCTGTCTAGTTGTCACTTATTTGTACCTTGTTGTTACGTTCCAGTGTTCCTTGTTTCCAAATTACTGACTCATAGTAAGCTTAGACCCCACTTTATTTATTTTTTTTTACCTTGCCTTTTGCCTCACGTTTTTTCATATTGTTGCCCCTTTTTCAACTCCCTTTCTGTGTACCGACCTCTGCCTGTAATTAAAATTCTCTTCTTAAACTGCCCCTTGCATCTGGAGTTGTGTATTTTGGGCACTATATTTTCTACCCATGACAATTGTGAGGGTTTGCTGGGAATGTTTGGCAGAACCCTGAGTCAGAAGGAGTTTTGACTCCCACCTCTGGCAGAACTTTGCTCACGTTCCGGGGAATGCCTGGGACATTGAGTCGAAGTGGACCATGTTCCACACCTCCATTGCTGAGGCTGCTGTGGCCTTAATGTAGTCAGTGCCTTAAGTGGCAGCAACTCCAGAAACTTTTGGGAGACACCAGCGGAGAGGAATATCATCAAGCTGAAGAAGGAGTCCTATAGGCCTTATTTCCTCATGGGATTCCTAAGGGACCTGATGGGTATTGACTGGCCACGTTGAATGCATCTATGGGGGTCGCTGAGACAAACAGGAGGAGTTTGGTGAGGCCACGGAGAACGACTTCCGTAGGGCTTTGAAGAAATTTTGGTACATCATCCAATATCTCAGGAGGGAGAAGCAGTCTACCACCAACACTGTCTAAAGTGAGGATATGCTTCTGCTGAATTTGACTTTGGAAGTTGTGAGTCGGTGAGAAGAATACTTTCAAGACCTCCTCAATTCTCGCGACGCACCTTCTCATGAGGAAATAGAGTCTGGCATCTCTGAGGAGGCTTCTCCAATCACTGGTTTAGAGGTCACCGATGTGGTTAAAAAGGTCCTTGGTGGCAAAGAGATTTGCCCGAAGTTCCTAAAGGCTCAAGATATTATGGAGCTGTCTTGGGTGACACGCAGTTGGAATAAAAATAAGCACGTCCAAATTGTAAATCGTGGTCATCAGTTGGAAAAGGGTTACGGGACCTTTTCAAGTGAGGAGATCCTCCCGTAGGTAGAGGAGTTCAAGTATCTTGAGGTCTTGTTCACAAGTGAGGAAAGAATGGAATGAAAGAGCAACAGGCTGATCAGTGCAGCCTCAGCAGTGATCCAGACATTGTTTCAGTCTGTTGTTCTGAAGAAGGAGCTAAGCCGAAAGGCGAAGCTCTCAATTTACCGATCGGTCTCCATTCCTACAGTTACAAGCTGTGGGTCATGACAGGAAGAACAAGATCTTGGATAAAAGTGGCTGAAATGACTTTACTCTACAGAGTGCCATCCAGGTGGAGCTCAGAATAGAGCTTGGTTCTCCGGTTTCATCCCAAAAACATTGAAATGCCCACAGGTGTGAGTCTGAAAGATTTTTTTTTTGTGCCCTGCAAACCTGCCTCTCGTCGAGAGTTATCTGAGATAAGCGCTATCATTCCCAAAAACCTAATGATGTCATGCAATAATCCATCCATCCATCCATTTTGTACACAATTATGCTTGTTCAAGGCTAAATTATTTGGAGGAAGATATTTGGCTTACTATGGTTCGTGCTTTTCTTGCTGGTATCATTCTCAAATATGCCTCTCTGTAATGCTACTGGGGCAACAACAAAAAAAAACTATTTCGTGTGTTCGGTGTTTTTAATTGTACTTTTATTTTTTTATTTTATATATACAGTGAAGAATATAAGTATTTGGACACCCTACTATATTCCAAGTTCTCCCATTTAGAAATCATGGAGGGCTCTGAAATTTTCATCATAGGTGCATGTTCACTGTGAGAGAGAATCTAAAAAGAAAAATCCAGAAATCACAATGTATGGTTTTTTAATGATTTATTTGTGTGATACAGCTGCAAATAAGTATTTGAACACCTGAGAAAACCAATGTTAATATTTGGTACAGTAGCCTTTATTTGCAATTACAGAGGTCAAATGTTTCTTATAGTTGTTCACCAGGTTTGTACACACTGCAGGAGGGATTTTGGCCCACTCCTCCTCACAGATCTTCTCTAGATAACACAGGTTTCTGGGCTGCCGCTGAGAAACACAGAGTATCAGATCGGTCCAAAGATTTTCTATTGGCTTTAGATCTGGAGACTGGCTAGGCCACGCCAGAACGTTGATATGCTTCTTACGGAGTTACTCCTTGCTTTTCCTGGCTATGTGCTTCGGGTCATTATCATGTTGAAAGACCCGGCCACAACCCATCTTCAATGCTCTGACTCAGGGAAAGAGGTTGTTCCCCCAAATCTCCCAATACACAGCCGCGGTCATCCTCTCCTTAATACAGTGCAGTTGTCCTATCCCATGTTCAGAAAAACACCCCAAAAGCATGATGCTACCACCCCCATACTTCACAGTAGGGATGGTGTTCTTGGGATAGAACTCATCATTCGTCTTCCTCCAAACACGGTTAGTGGAATTATGACCAAAAAGTTCAACTTTAGTCTCATCTGACCACAAAACTTTCTTCCCTGACTCCTCTGTATCATCCAAATAGTCATTGGCAAACTTAAGACAGGCCTTGACATGTGCTGGTTTAAGCAGGGGAACCTTCCATGCCATGCATGATTTCAAATCATGACGTCTCAGTGTATTACCGAGAGTCGCCTTGGAAACGGTGGTCCCAGCTCTTTTCAGGTCATTGACCAAGTCCTGTCGTGTAGTCCTGGGCTGATTCCTCACCTTTCTAAGGATCATTGAGACCCCACGATGTGATATCTTGTATGGGGTCTACTCCGATTGAGATTGACCGTCATTGTTTAGCTTCTTCCATTTTCTAATGATTGCTCCAACACTGGAACTTTTTTCACCAAGCTGCTTGGCAATTTCTCCGTAGCCCTTTTCAGCCGTGTGGAGTTGTACAATTTTGTTTCTGGTGTCTTTGGACAGCTCTTTGGTCTTGGCCATGTTACAAGTTTGAGTCTGACTGATTGTATGGGGTGGACAGGAGTCTTTATGCAGCTAACGACCTGACACAGGTGCATCTGATTCAGGATAATACATGACGTGGAGGTGGACTTTTAAAGGGGGACTAACAGGTCTTCGTGGGTCAGAATTCTGTCAGGTGTTCAAATAATTATTATACCTGTATCACACAAATAAATCGTTAAAAAATCATGCAATGTGATTTCTGGATTTTTCTTTTTAGATTATCTCTCACACAGTGGACATGCACCTACGATAAAAATTTCAGACCCCTCCATGATTTCTAAGTCGGAGAACTTGCAATATACCAGGGTGTTCAAATACTTATTTTCTTCACTGTGCATATAAATACTGTTGTCTTTTTTTGTCCATTTTCAATGTTTTATTTCTTTGTATTTAAATTCTTTGATTCATGTAAAGCACATTGAATTACCTTGTGTATGAAATGTACTATATAAATACATTTGCGTTGCTTACTTACAAAAATAAAGGTGCAGTTGTTCCTCACTGCCTCGTGAGCACCACCATGCCAATAATACGGTGCAGTGATAGTGTATGGTATGGCCAATTGTATAATGCCACCACAATATTTCATCCCCTTGCACATTTCTCTTTGTGCAGAACTTAATATTCATTCATATTCTTTGGTCACAACTTCCAAATTTACAAACTGCTAACGTGTTTAACCACTGTGAGTCTACTGCCACAGTGCATTTAGGAACATCTAATACAACATCTTTATGGAGGATGTACTTAATTATGTATTTGATATATGTACCATGCATCAATGAGCACATCAAACAGTACAACCGATCCTAATGGGTTTCTTGAGCAAGCCTGCTTTGTTGCAACACTAAGTTTGAGTTGTCATGGTGATTTGAGGAGGGGTGTAACTGCAGTTCAACTGCAGCTGTTAAAATCAGTCACTGTAAAGTATCTCCATCAGGATACCCGGCGCCTCTGTTTTCAAATGCCTTTAATCATGTAAAGCACATCGAGTTCCTTCGTGTATGAAAAATATAAATATATTTGCTTTCCTTTACTGGTTTTACGATTCCTTCGGATGAGAACACACAAAGCCTCAGCATGAAAAGTGCAACCCCCGTTTCCATCCTTTCATTTTCTTTGCCGCTTATCCTCACAAGGGTCGCGGGGAGTGCTGGAGTCTATCCCAGCTGTCAACGGGCAGGAGGCGGGGTACATCCTGAACTGGTTGCCAGCCAATCGCAGGGCATATTGACACTCACAATCACACTTAGGGGCAATTTAGAGTGTCCAATTAATGTTGCATGTTCTTTGGGATGTGGGAGGAAACCAGAGTACCCGGAGAAAACCCACGCAAGAACGGGGAGAACATGCAAACTCCCCACAGGCAGGGCCGGGATTGAACCCGGGTCCTCAGAACTGTGAGGCCAACGGTTTACCAGATGAGACACCATGCCACCGCAACCCCTAGTTATCCACTTAAAAAAAAAAAAAACTGGTGAACAAAACCAGGATGATAGTAACAAACAAGCACATGTACGAGGTACTATATTCTAAGTACAAAAGCTAGAAATATGAAGAGGAACAACAATTTGTACAAATGGCATATAGTCAGCAAATCCATTGTAGCTCACTTCAATCAGATGGGTGAACAGCAAAAAACTAGTAATGGTCTGCATTTAGATGACTTTATATATAATGCACTCTATTTCAAATGATGGAGTGGTGCACATGTCTGCATTTGTTGCAGGCAGCGTGGGCTCTGTTCCCACTCAGTGATGCTGTGAATGTGAGCGCAAATGGTTGTCTGTGTCTATATCTGCCCTGCAACTGGCTGGTGCCCAGTTCAGGGTGTTGTCTGCCTTTCACGCAAAGTCATCTTGGATAGGCTTCAGTGCTCTAAAATCCTGAACAGAGTAAGCAGTGTTGAGGAAGAATTGATCTTCTCAATTGGGCAAGTACATCATGTTAAAAAATAAATAATGAGAAAGTAGTCTCAAGTAATGCAGAAAAAAGCCACTTTCCCAATAAAATACATCTAGGGTATAACTACACATTTTGTTCAAAGAGTTTTTGTGCAATAAAGTAATGCCTCATTTTTCGGGGTTAATTGAGACCAGAACCACCCGCGAAAGGAGGAGGGGATGTATGTTTATGTGGGTACCAGAAAATATGTAAACAGTATTTCTACTTTGCATATGAGACAAAAAGAGGTATTTTGTTAAATCTTTAATTTTAAAACCTTATAAATTAATATATATTATTATAAATATACAATATAAATTATAAAACACTTACTGCATTCTATTACTGTATAGTTACCATTCATCACTCAGAGATTCTTCTGCTGGAGGTGCTGGCGATGTAGCTGCGTTTTTTAACTTTGAGATGGGGAGTTGATTTGTGTGTGTGTGTGTGTGTGTGTGTGTGTGTGTGTGTGTGTGTGTGTGTGTGTGTGTGTGTGTGTGTGTGTGTGTGTGTGTGTGTGCATGCGTGCGTGCGAGCACGTGTGTGTGTACCAGAATGTTTCAAATGTCAGCAGTACAGCATTTATACTTTCCATACTTGAGACAAAAATTACAACAGTGCAAGTGTCTAATTAAACAATAACAATAAAACAACGGAATTTTTATTGCGGTACATAATTAATATTTCTCACTTGGAGAATCTTCTGCTGGAGGCGCTGGCAGTGTACATGGCAGAGGTTTTTACCTTTGAGACGAGGAGTTGTTTTGTGAATGTGGGTACCAAAATGTTTAAAATAGCTTTACATTACGTATTTATACTTTCCATATTTGAGACAAACATTTTCAACAGTACAAGTGTCTGGTTAAATATTTATTTATTGAAACCTTGTGCTGCACATTTTTATTGCAGTACATAAGTAATTTGCATTCCTCACACAAAGCTGCTGCAGGTGCTGACGGTGTAGCTGAGGTTTTTATCTTTGAGAAAAACATGGTAGTGTCTTTGTTTTTCCTTCTGCTTCAAAATTCCCCTGTACAAGGACATAACCCCGTCTACACAACTGCTGATGTCGACAATGTCCTTAGCCACTTCATCCAGCTCTTTTGTGGGTAATCAGCTGTTCCAGCTACTTCATCTGGTTCCTCTCAATGCGGAGGAGCAGCGGCTCTACTCTGATCCCCTGCCAGATGACCAAGGTTCTCAGCTTATCTCGCCGAAGGGAGAGCACGAACACCCTGTAGGAACCTCATTTCAACCGCTTGTATCCAGGATCTTGTTCTTTCAGTCATGACCCACAGCCCGTACCATACTTAAGGGTCGGAACGCAGATCGACTGGTAAATTGAGAGCTTCGCCTTTCGACTTAGCGCCTTCTATACCATAACACACCGATATAAACTGAAATTACCACACCACAGCAAGCATAACTAGCAAATAATAAAACAAATAAAAGAATGAGTCAAGAAATAATTGACACAAAACATGCACTTTCAACATTATTTACTGTTTCGAGCATGTGTCAAGGGATAGGTCCCAAATGCAGGAAACAGAGGCAGGCACATGATTTTCAAGGGTAGTGTAATTATGGCAGAGGTCATACACAGGTGAGCCATCAAAAAAGCCAGAATTACAAAAAACACGTTGCAAAAAGGCAAAGTCCAAAAATCCAGAAACAAGGTCCAATAAGTACGACTTGAATCATGAAGACTTGACTTTTGGGACAGAATCTCTGTAACGAGGGAGATAGGTTAACAAAAAGCTTGCCTACTCACACACAATGCTCCAGTGTCCACCGACCTGGCAAGTGACAATGCAAAATACAATGGTAATATGCCTGGCTTAATTAGCGTCAATGAGGCGCAGGTGAAGAGCTGCTGCTGGAAGCAGCTCCGCACAGGGCAGTGGCCTGGCCACGCCCCTGACAATTTACATCCTCCCAGCATGCTGTGCGGGTTAAACAGGTTGGATAGCGGATCAATGGTTGAGCATGATTTGCAAATTATTGTATTCTGTTTGTGTCACTGATGGTGTTGGGTTACACACGCCTGACTTAGGTGCGGGCAGCGTGGGATTGATTCCCCATCAGTGATGGTGTCGATATCTGCTCTGCAACTGACTGGCAACCAGTTCAGGGTGTAGTCAGCCTTTCGCCCGAAGCTAGCTGTGATAGGCTCTGGCTCTCCCGTGATCCTTGTGAGGAGAAGTGCCTTGGATAATGGATGGATGTATTCTATCTGTATGTTTAACAACATCCCAACTTCATTGGAATTGGATTTGTAAGTAAAGCAAACAGTGACCAAACATGCAAAGTGCTTGTTCTTCCATTTGAGGAGAAGCAACTCATCCATTTTGTTTGAGAGAGAACATTTTTCCGATTTAGGTTGAGCTCTGTCACTGACTGGCGACCAGTTCAGGGTGTAGTCCGCCTTTCACCCTAAATTAGCTTGGATAGGCTTCGGCTCTCCTGTGTCCCTTGTGAGAATAAGTGCCATGGAAAATGGAAGGGGAGCTCTAGATCCATGCTGGCAAATTCACAAATACGCTCCCACACATCTGTCTGCATTGTATGCGTCTCTTCCAGTTTCAAAATTGGGGTCTTATTCACCATTGAGGAAAGAATGGAGCAGATGATTCCCTGATGGATCAATACAGCACCCGCACTGATCAGACTGTCGCACGATTCGCCACTTTAAACTGCACCCTTTTCACAATTGTCATTGTACTGGTCTGTAACGGTGAAGTGCGAACGGGTAAGGGCATTCACTCCAAATTTGACCTAAAAAAAAAAAATCAGGAAAACCCTACCCTACCAATGTACAATGCGCACCACCAATTTGCTGCTACCCATATGCTAAAAATATTACGAATTATCCGTATTTCTATTTTGTTAGGTTTGTACTTGTATCGTTTTTCCTAAAACTGTCCATACAACAAATATTAATAATAATCATTGTGCACGTGCTGATGTAGCCGTAATATAATCTCAGGACAGGCCCAGAACACGCTTGTCCTGGTCCCTGTAATTGTCAGGACAGAATCCCTCAACCACCTAAAACAAATACGCAATGATGGCATAACATTTTATTAATACTGTTGATAACACATATTACAGTCTTAAATAAATATTTATTACTGTTTGACGTGAACATTTTTTGCAGTAAATATTTGTGCATAAAACGTTTGTGCAGAGTGCAGTTTATCCTCTACATTACGCATCCTTGACTAAAACTTCAAAAGAAACATCTGACTCATCTCCAATCTAAAAAATATCCATCGTAGCTACCTTTGATGACTTGGTCCAGCTCTGGTGTCGCCTGAATTCATGAACAGTGATCCTATTTTACTCCCAGAGCATGTCATCCTCAGTGCCATCCATGGTGTTTGCGGGGAAACATTTTTTGAATTCCAAGAGTTTTGGTTCCGCAGCGCAGCCTCTCACCCACCTGACTCCATGACTTTCCTATGGCGTCAGGTGGCTATCAAAACAACGTACATAGAAACGATGGTAATGGGCACATTTTTTTTAAAAAAAGAGAGCATTTCATATATGTGCGCTCTCCCGTTTTTTTTGTTTTTTTTTATGTGCCCATGACGCTCGTATTACGTAGTTTGAGCTCACGTTGTTTTGATAGCCACCTGAAGCCGTTGAGGCGAGCTATCGTTGTTTTGGACTGCTGCGCTACTGGCGGTGTCATCGGCACAAGTCATGACACGTATCATTCAAAAGCAGCTGCACAACCAGCCGTAGTTGTCAACATTTTTTGTCTTGGTTTAAGTTAAAACAAACTCACGGAAAGTCGTTTCTGATCTTTCGTGCAGTAGCAACAAACATGCTGTTACGTGTGGATTTGGAGTAAAGTCCCCAGGCTCAAACCAGCAAATTATGACAAAGCAGTTAAATACAACAGTAGGGTCATTTTGACAAAATGATAGAACTTTTCTCGACAGAAAGGGCCGAATATGCATCCTGAGCTTTTCCCTTGAAGACTATTTGCAATAGCATAATCCATGTGGTGTGATATATGCACAGGCATTTGTCGTTTAAGACAATTTAATCACACACACACACAACAACAACACAACACATCACAATAATAAAAGAACTAACACAAAATACAAGTTCAAAGACCGAGTAGTTGAGCCCAGCTATGAATAGTCACCAGAGTTGAAGAACCAGGCAAATGTTCTTTCGAATATTCCAAGTCAACAAATGTCCAGAAATATCCAGGAATGAAAGGCAGCATGCAGTGTGGCGTGTAATTGTCTACTTGTCCAAAGAGTGCTGGTAAGAAGCTCTGTTGATGGTCCTCGGTCCTCTTGTATAGGCACTCCTCAGAACATTCCAGAATTCCACATCACAAAAGAACCGCATCATAGTCACATAAAAGTATGAAAGCAAAATAAAGAATAAAAATACACACGCACATAACACTCTCCCCCTTAAGGAGAAGAAAGTTACAGAGAATCTTTCTGTTGTAATACAACTAAGCAACACAAAACATGACAAACAGAATAGAAAATAGAATGAACGGAAAATAAAGAAACGAAAACACAGAAAAATACAACAGAAGTACCAAACATCAAACAAAACTTTACACCCCGGAGAGTGCATCAGCACGTGCAATAGCCTCCATCCAAGCACTAACTGGTTGTACCGGCTATGCCCTACAACATGCCCCACGAATTCAACCTGGGCCTTTTCAAAAATCCACTATGCAAGATGGACAGTCTCTTTCCCTGCCGACGGTCTCTCAAAGAAATCCTGAATTCTCTTCCATGGTGTAAACGATGACATCATCCATGTACTTTGACACCTTCCAGACCCGATGTCAAGTTGACGAGCGATCGGAACGTTGCTGGGGCATTCTTCAAGCCGATCAGCATCACTTTGTTGATACAGTTCGTCAGATGTAGCGAATGCCGCAATGTTATTTGCCTAGTCCGTGATCGCCACCTGCCGGAAGTCCATCAGGAGGTCAAACTTACTGACGTATGTAGCTTGATCGACGTGATCAATGCAATCATCCACTCTCAGCAGAGGGTAGGAGTGCATTTTGATGTTCGCGCAGGAGCACCAATCACCAATCTTGGGCACAAGTACACTAGGTGAACTCCATGGACTGTCGCAGGTTTCAATAATGTCACTGTCCAGCATGTACTGCACCGCCTCCCACAAAATCTCGCTCTTCCCAGAATTCATTCAATATGGGTATTGTTTCACAGGCCCAGCATCACCCACACCTATGTCATGACTAATCAGTCATTTGCGGCCAGGCACATCTGGAAACAGGTGAGAAAACTCAAAGGGCAATTGTGACATTTCAAGTTTCTGGTCAGCTGACAAATGTGTCAATTTCTCATCCAGGTGAGCTAACACATCAGAATTGCACATCTTGATGAAGCATTACCACTCATATCATCCAACTTGACATCGCTAACACCATCAACTGTAGAATCAGTAACCGGGGAGGAGAGTGTTGTTGCAATACAACTGACTTGTTTGTTTTTTAAAAAAAATTCAAACTTATCAGTAGAACCTGAGGAGTTTGGAGACAAGTCATCAGCCTCTGAGGCTACAGAATGAACCATGAATGTATCTGATAAATCAAAAATGCAATCATTCGCCAAAGACGTTTTGGAAATAAATGTCTTTTGACATCGAAGGAGTCACGGCATAAGATACCCGGAACGTCATACTCTAATTGCCCTGTATTTGGCGAACACTCCGGAGAAACAGTCACAATAGAATCAGCGCCAACTTCTGCCCCCATAAGATCGTTGCCGATCAACAAATCAACACCCGGAACTGGAAGAGAGTCAAGAACACCAACTTCGATGGTGTCAGAAACCAGATCTGAAGTCAAATTCACAAAATGCAAAGAAGCAAGAGAATATCCACTTATACAATTAATAATAATATCTGAGTTAGCTGAAGACTCTGCATAAAAAGGCAAAACATCTTTCAAAATCAGAGAATGCAGAGCTCCAGTGTCCCTCAGAATATTAACGTGCCTTGGGGTAGAATTATCTCCCATAAGTGAAACCAAACCATTGTGAATAAAAGCCAAAAACTTCACCGGAACTTCAGAATTTGAAAGTTCATTGTCAGAACCAAAACTCTCCTCAGAACCACCTAGCAAGGAAGGCTGAGGTATGATATATGCACAGGCATTTGGGGAAAGACTGATTTTTGTATTTGAGCTTTTTCAAGCTGAAATCAAGCCTTCTTACAATAGGCACAGACAGGTCCTTGATCCTGAGAATTTCAACCTGCCTTATCATCACTTGACTCTGTATGAGAAACAGTCTTTTGGCGAAAAAAAAATTTGAATTGCCGGGAGACTGAAAAGAACTCTAGTGAGTCAAAAAATAATTATCTGCCAACACCACTGCATCATGTAAGGTTTTAAAAGTCTGTTCATCCAAATAAGTCCTGAGATTGGAATGAACACACTGCTTAAATTCCTCCATCAAAACTAACTGCCTCAAACTCTGCCAATCTGAAGCCCCTTTGAACTACACCACCTATCAAACAGAGTTTCCTTTTCCCTAGCAAACTCTACAAAGCTCTCATCGTCCCTTTTTTGAGTACTTCTGAATTTCTGATGGTACGCTTCGGGCAATAACTCATAAGCTTCCAGTCGGGTCTTTTTGACAAAATGTTAATCAGAACTTTGCTTGATTTCTGACCGAATATGCATCCTGAGCTTTTCCCTTTAAGACTATTTGCAATAGCATAGTCCATGACTCTTTAGAGGCCACTTGAGATTTTCAGCAACTTTCTCAAAGCAGAGGAAGAATTTATCAACTAATTTCTCATTGAAAGGAGGGACTATTGTGGCATGCCGTGTAATTTCAAAAGATGAAGAACTGACTGAATCAGAGGACCTTTCAAGTTTCTTAAATTCACTCTCTTTGTCAAATTAAAATTTTTTAAGTTCTGTCTTTTCTTCGTCTCTCTCTTTCAATCTGAAGTTGTAATTCCAGTTTATTTAATTCCAAAACGTCTGAAGGTTCCTCTTTTACCAGGGACAAAACATCAGGAACAAAAGTTCTCTCAGCAATGTAATGACTCAGAACAATTTTCAAAATTTGGAATTTTCTCATAGCAGGTTTGGCATCAAGTCAGAAATGACTGGCAAGTTGCAGAAGCTCAGACCTCTGTAAATCACAGACTGAATCAGGGGTTGGGGACCTAATAAAGTGCTCAAGTCTAAACTCCATTTTTTACAGTCTGTTGCAAATATGCAGTAAAAAAAAATTAACGCTTTTAAACAGATATCTCAAATGTCAAATGAATTCGATACCGGACGAGCCCCCAATTTTGGTACATGTTACGTTGTTATGTCACTTCCTGAGCAAACTGGCTTCATTTGAGCCAGAATATTTAAACCTCAGACCACCCGAGAACCTCGCTGACCTACTTTAGCATCTTTTCTATTAGTGAATAGTGACAAGAATGAGAAAATAGAGACCTAGGGAGGACAAAAAAACAATGATACACTACTGGACTTGTATGGCATTGGTTTATGGAAAGCATCTTAGAATCCATAATACGTTGCTTTATGTTTCACCTCATACTTGCTGACAGAAGAGATTAATGGCAATTGAAACGTGGAAATTACCTAGTATCACATTTTCACTGATTCCGTGGGGGTTTAATGGTAAAATTTCAGTGCTGTAATGCTTAATAAGTTACAACTGTCAGTTGAGAGAGTGCATTCTTTATTAAATAAGTGATCAAATGGTAATAGTGATTGTTCATGTGGATGGGCTTAGTATGAGACTAAAATGAAAATGAGACATCCATTTCCTTTTCACTGGATGTGACAAGCAGTCAGAACTGGGACACCTTCATTTACAATGTGAATGTAGCTGGAGTGGCAGGTCAGCAAGCAAGCTCTGTCTCTGCAGACAAAACACACAAAGAGATGTGGGAGAAGTGAACATGCTGCAACTTCAGTATCCTCACACCAGATTATATTATCCAAATATTTTTGGGGAATGTTAACTTCATTTAATGACCCATGAGCTGAATCCCAAAGGAATATATAGACTAATGATAACAGTGCGTGAACAGAAGTGTGTGTGTGTATGAGAGGGGCAGAGAATGAAAGAGAATTGAGGCCACAAATCTATTTTTAAAATGTAACTAAACCTCAAAAACTACGATGTTGCAGAATCTTCTCAAATGAAATTATTACATACCTAAACACGGTTCTGAAAGAATATTTTAATCTAACCTTACCATTATTGTTTTTTTCGATCAACCTTTATGGCACATGCAGACGGCACAGGGGAACAGCTGTAGAGCGTTGCAGTCACTCACATTTGAAAAATGTACGGGTGTGGTCAGTCATACCCACAGATATAAAGTTACGGGTGTGGCCCAAAAGTCATACCCGCAGATTTAAAGTTGCGGGTGTGATTAGGGATGGTATCTCAAGACCTTAAAATAATTTACTGAGTTATACCAGAGTATGTAGTTGTTACCTAATACCATAATCATAATTTATTGACACTGTACAGACTGAGTTGGACATTTTTAAAGAGGTCAATAGACATTCATTTTCATAGCTAAGTATTCATATAATCAAATCATTTTATTTCATTGTGATGTATTGTTATAATCTAGGTGTAATTTATCTATCTATCTATTGTCAATCCATTGATGAAAGCTAGCAGTAGTTGATCTATATCTTCCTAAAGCATGCAGAGGGGAAAAGTTTTCAACTTCAAGATAACGCGGTACCAAGGGAGAAAATGACTTCGTATTTAGATATATGGACAGTCTAATTTTATAACTTAGATCAAGTCAAAGTAAGTCACCATCTCATATTTATTATAGTTAGATACTGAAATATTACCTGTGTTATATCCCAGAAATGTTTTCAGTGTAACTGAATCTCTTTTGGCATGGCTCATGATGTTGATGACTTTCGATGTAAAGTCACTTGCAGCATGTGAAGCAGCTCGGAACGTGCGTTTGGCATAATTTCTGAACATGCTCAGTGCGGTTATCTTGCATTTCCTGTTTCTGGGTGAATACTGATTGTTTAGGATCAGGCTTTTTTGTTCCTAGCGTTTATGAAATAAACACGTAAATTAATGTCAACGTTCCCTATAATTTTTTATGTGTCTGAACTAAGCCCGTAAGTGCCCCTTTGACCACTCTGAGCAACATCAGACGTATGCACTGTGGTCATATCAGTGTCATCCATTGAAATTACATGACTCATTCAAAGATTCAGATTACAGCATTTACATTTACATCAGAACATATTTAAGAACAATTTTGTGTTTTTGCAAACTTACAATGAAAATGTCAACATACCAAAAAATACATTACTAATTAAACCAAGCCAGCTATGAACTGTAAATTTGAAAGGTCATTTGCAACTTTGTTTCATTTTTTTAACCCACAATGATATCCTTGTCCATTTTTGTTGGTGTAAAACTGAATTGTTGAAAAGCTGAATGATGCTCCCAAACAGTTTTAAGGTTAATGTTATGTTGCCTCCTTTATTTAAAATACAGAATTAGCTTTTTGTGCGCTGTATTGTCTGTGCTTTCATACTCGATCAGGCTATACCAAGGTGGAAGTTTAACATCACACACCATCTCATTCTGTACTTTCTACTTTGGCTTCAGAACAGACCTTTTGTACACAAAAAAGAGAAAACAGTTTCACCACTTTTTCTTCTATTATTCACATACCTCGATATTCATCATACAAGTATTCAACAGCACATTTTTTTTTTTTTTTTTACCTTCGCCATTATTATCAAGAGTAAACACAAGCAACATATATAACTCTTTGCTCTATGTTGCCCAGACTGTGTGGGTGGACAGTGTTTGTAATTATGAGTGTACCCCTTTAAGAGCCGAAGGGGAGGGGAGTCAGGTAAACTACCAGGAGGCGAGTTTTCTTTTCCTAGGATGATCAAGGGAAAACCGCGCCCCCAAGCCATTTGATTGGTCCCTGCAAAGTCCCTCGCTTTTACCTCGAGTGCGCCTCCTTCGGTGACTGAAAGAAAATCATATTGATTATCCGCGCTATTCCAAAACAATGGATAATAGGATTATCACAGCCCTAAACGCATTAATGCTGCTGCACTTTGAGTTGTGTTTGCTGTCATGCAAGGTGCTATAGTACCACTGCTGCTACTACTATTACTACTACTAATACTAATAGTAATAATAAAATTCGCCAGAAAAAAAAAAAAAAAAAAAAAAATATATATATATATATATATATATATATATATATATAGTTTTTATTTTTTTTTGGCTTATTTTATAGTAATAGGAGCTAGAGTAACAGTAGAGAAAATATATATTTTTTCTGGCAAATTTTATTATGATTATTATTAGTAGTAATAGTAGTACCAGCAGTAGAATAATAGCACCTTTCATGACAGCAAACACATCAAAGTGCATCATTGCGTTTAGAATGATTATAATCAATGTAAACCCCAAAATTCACTTTGATGTGTTTCGGTCATGAAAGGTACACTGCTGCTACTCCAATTACTTTAAGAACAAAAATCGCTAGATAATAGGCTAGAATCACTCACAGCCCAAAACCTAACAATAATCCCTAAATCCTGCAAGGAAACCATATTTGGTTTCTGAAGAAAACATGCATTTTCGCAAACGGCCATATGTATAGCAAAGTGCATGCAGTTAATTAGCTATCACAATGTAAACGTATCTATTTGAACGTTAATATTATTAGAGCATTAAATGTAGTCCTTACCTCAAAAAGTTGACAATTGGTGTTCCCACTTTCTGGCTGCTTGCAGTGTTAACACCGCGTCATTGCTGTGAATAATGACTGTGTGTCCTAATGGCACGAAATACTACCTACAACTTCTACCTCTTCCCCTTGTTTCACAGTGTCAGCAGGTATTAAGCATCCCTCGGGGATGCATTTCCCTCGGTGACCGATGGTGTTGTGTGTAGTGCACTCGGTGCAAATAGGCAGAACCAGCCAAGAGAAGAAGAGGGCGTTGCAGGGACCAATCAAATGGCTTGGGGGCGTGGTTTTCCCCTGATTATCTTTGGAAAAGAAAACTTGCTAGCAGGAGACCGTATGCTTTCCATGTTTAAAAAAAAAAAAAAAGAGGCTGTGGTTCAATGTGCTAGATTGGTTTTCATGTGCGCTGAGAATGTCCGTGTATTTCTACTCATAGTAAATTTTACGCACGTGATTTTTCGTGCTCAACTGTGCAGATTTATGAGTGAGATGGCGCACGGGCATGATTGCTCCTGTCAAATCAGTGACTGGCATTGGCCTCACAGTTCTGAGGACCGGGTTTCAAATTCTGCCCCGCTTTTGTGGAGTTCTTCCCGTGCCTGTGTGGATTTTTTTCCATTTTCCTCCCACATCCCAAAAACATGCAACATTAGTTGGACACTCATGCCCCTCGGTGTGATTGTGTGTGTGACTGTTGTCTGTCTCCGTGTGCCCTGTGATTGGCTCCCAACCAATTCAGGGTTTACCTTGCTACCTGCCCAATGACAGCTGGGATTGGCTCTAGCACTTCCGTGACCCTCGTGAACATAAGTGGCTCAGAAAATTGATGGATGAATAGCACAGCTATATACTGATCATAAACAATTACATCAAAGTTACCTACAACATACGCTTCGTATGGTGGGAACATACAAAATATACTATTCTATTATTGAATTCAGTATCAGTGCTGAATTATTGAATTCAGTATCAGTACCCCTTCCTCGAGCCTTCACTTTATCAAGGTGGAGGGGTTTGTGTGTCTCGATGATCCTCGGAGCTAAGTTGTCTGGGGCTTCGTGCCCCTGGTAGGGTTACCCATGGCAAACAGGTCCTAGGTGAGGGACCAGACAAACTACGACTCCAAAACCCCATTGATGACTACAAAAATTGGATCTTGGTTTCCCTTGCCCGGACGCGGGTCACCGGGGCCCCCTCTGGAGCCAGGCCTGGAGGTGGGGCTCGAAGGCGAGCACCTGGTGGCCGGGCCTGCACCCATCAGGTTCGGCCGGGCACAGCCTGAAAAGGTCACATGGGTCCCCTTTCCCATGGGCTCACCACCTTTGAGAGGGGCCGTAGGGGTCAGGTGCAATGTGAGCTGGGCGGTGGCCAAAGGCAGGGACCTTGGCGATCCGATCCCCGGCTACAGAAACTAGATCTAGGGACATGGAATGTCACCTCTTTGGCAGGTAAGGAGTCCGAGTTGGTGGGTGAGGTCGAGAAGTTCTGACTAGATATAGTCGGACTCGCCTTTTCGCACCACTAGTGCTCTGGCACCACTCTTGAGAGGGGTTGGACTCTGATCCACTCTGGAGTTGCCCAAAGGGAGAGATGCCGAGCAGGTGTGGGTATACTTATTGGCTCCCGGCTTGGGGCCTGTACGTTGGGGTTTACCCCGGTGGATGACAGGGTAGTCTCCCTCCACCTGCAGGTAGGGGGACGGGTCCTGACTTTGGTGCATAAGCACAAACAGCAGTGCAGAGTAACCACCCTTTTTGGAGTCCTTACGGAGTCCTTAGAGGTAGTGCTGGAGAGCGCCCCCTCTGGCCACTCTGTCTTTCTGCTGAGGGACTTCAATGCTCACGTGGGTAATGACAGTGAGACCTGGAAGGGTGTGATTGGGAAGAACAGTACCCCCGATCAGAACTCGAGTGGTGTTCTGTTATTGGACTTCCGTGCTCATCACGGATTGTCCATAACAAATTCAATGTTCAGGCATAAGAGTGTTCACATGTCTAGTTGGCACCAAGACACCCTAGGTCGCAGTTCGATGATCGATTTTTGTGGTCATGTCATCGGACTTGCGACCGCATGTCTTGGACACTCGGCTGAAGAGAGGGGCAGAGCTATCAACTGATCACCACCTGATGGTGAGTTGGCTCCGATGGGTGGGGGAAGATGCCAGTACAACGTGGAAGGCCCAAACGTATTGTGAGGGTCTGCTGGGAACGGCTGGCAGATTCCCCTGTCAGAAGGAATTTCAACTCCCACCTCCGAAAGAACTTTGCTCATGTCCCAGAGGAGGCGGGGGATATTGAATCCGAGTGGATGTTCCGCACCTCCATTGCTGAGGCGGCCGACCGGAGCTATGGCCGTAAGGTGGTCGGTGCCTGTCGTGGCGGCAACCCATTAACACGTTGGTGGACACCAACAGTGAGGGATGCTGTCAAGCTGAAGAAGGAGTCCAATTAGGCATTTCTGGTATGTGGGACTCCTGAGCCAGCTGATAGGTATTGGCTGGCCAAGCGGAATACGGCTTCACTGGTCGCTGAGGTGTGGGAGGAATTCGGTGAGGCCATGGAGAACGACTTCAGG
The DNA here is from genome assembly GCF_019802595.1 of Syngnathoides biaculeatus. NCBI lineage: Eukaryota > Metazoa > Chordata > Actinopteri > Syngnathiformes > Syngnathidae > Syngnathoides > Syngnathoides biaculeatus. Next base: position 24,496,546 of record NC_084652.1, on the reverse strand, counting down.
ACGGCTTCGAGAAAATTCTGGTTCACCGTCCGGCGTCTCAGTAGGCGGAAGCAGTGCACCATCAACACTGTGTATAGTGGGGAGGGGACGCTGCTGACCTCAACTCAGGATGTTGTGAGTCGGTGGGGAGAGGAAGCTGAGTCTGGGTGTTCTGAGGCGGGCTCTTCTATCTCTGGGGTTGAGGTCACGGAGGTGTTTAAAAAGGTCTTTGGTGGCAGGCCCCGGGGGTGGATGAGATTCGCCCGGAGTTCCTAAAGGTTCTGGATGTTGTGGGACTGTCCTGGTTGACACGCCTCTACAACATTGTGTGGACATCAAGGACAGTATCTCTGGATTGGCAGACTTGGGTGGGGGTCCCCCTTTTCAAGAGGGGTGACCGGAGGGTGTACTCCAACTATAGAGGGATCACACTCCTCAGCCTCCCTGGTTAAGGTCTACTCAGGGGAGGAGGGTCCGTCGGGAAGTCCAGTCTCGGATTCAGAAGGAGCAATGTAGTCCTGGCCGTGGAACAGTGGACCAGCTCTACACCCTCGGCAGGATTCTCGAGGGTGCATGGGAGTTCGCCAAACCAGTCTACATGTGTTTTGTGGACTTGGAGAAGGCATTCGACCGTGTCCCTCGGGGAGTCCTGTGGGGGGGTTCTTCGGGAATATGGGGTCCCAAATCCCTTGATACAAGCTGTTCGGTCCCTGTTTGACCGCTGTCAGAGTTTGGTCTGGATTGCCGGCAATAAGTCGGACTCGTTTCCAGTGAGAGTTGGACTCCGCCAAGGCTGCCCTTTGTCACTGATTTTTTTCATAACTTTTATGGACAGAAGTTCTAGGCGCAGGTGAGCCGCACAGGGTGTCCGGTTTGGTGGCCTCAGCATTGCATCTCTGCTCTTTGCAGATGATGTGGTTCTGTTGGCTTCATCAAGCCGTGATCTCCAGCTCTCACTGGAGCGATTCGCAGCAGAGTGTGAAGTGGCTGGGATGAGAATCAGCACCTCCAAAGACTATGGTCCTCAGTCAGAAAAGGGTGGTGTCTCCTCTCCAGGTTGGGGATAAGAACCTTCCCCAAGTGGAGGAGTGAGGAATGAGAACCGGAATAGAAGATTTGAGACTCAGTGGATCCATATAATGGATTGAATACAGAAACAAGAAAGGAAATTGTAATGATAACAACAATAGATTTTTGTCATGGTTTCAGAGGTACAGTAATCCCTCGTTTTTCGCGGTTAATTGGTACCAGACCCATCCGCGAAAAGTGAAAAACCGTGAAGTAGGGATAAATGGCGTTTTATTTTTTTATTCTTTTTTGCTTCATTGGTCCATGTCGTCGTGCCGGGGGTGTCACATTAGTTTTTGGTTTTTGTTTGTTTTTTGGGGGAGGTATGGGGGGTCCTTGATTCACTGAATCTGCAATAGGTGATCCGCAAATTAGAGAGGGATTACTGTATTCCATTTGTGCCATTTTGAAATGTGATTCAATGAGTGACATGTGACTAGCTTCTACATCCAATTGCAAAAATCACATCCATATCTGTTGACAAGGACTGCGTCCTTTTACGCTGCCAACCACTGGTGTTTGGTCAGCAAAGTGGTCTGGGCAACTTACAGCAAAGATGCTTATGTTTACGGTCAATAATAATGGCAAAAACATAAAAAAGAAATGCTATTATTTTAAGATGCAATGACTGTCAGAATATGTGCAAATAGATGAAGTGGTGAAATGGAAAGACTTTCTATTTTTTGAGCGAGAATTGTCTGATCTGAAAAATGTTGCAAAGCCAAAGTAGAAATCAAGTTTTCAGAAGGAAATGTGTAGACAGAATGGAAACTGGACTACTTCAAGCATCACATTGACAAGCACAAGTCATTTGAAAAGCAGTTAAATCTTACGGGGTTGGAAGATCTGGGATCGCTACTTCGTTCAAGAAGCGGACCAAAGACTGAGCTCCTGCCAATTTAGAAGGTGGTACAGATGTGCAAAGACAAAGACCAACAGACTGAGGAACAGTTTTTATGTGAGAGCCAAAATCTTCCTGAACTCTCATCATTTCTTGAGGTGCGCTATTGATAAAAAAAAACATGCTGATTTCATCATCTTGAGCAATACTTTTTATGCACTCCATTTTACACATTTTTTTTAATATTGCTTTAATATATGCACCGATATAGGAGGGGCTCTCCAATTTAATTGTTCCGTCGTGCAATGACAATAAATGGCATTTTCATTCATTCATTCATTCATTGTGAGTGGAAATGATTGTTTGTTTCTATGTCCCCTGCCATTGGCTGGCAACCAGCTGAGGGTTTAGTTCGCCTTTCGCCCAAAGTTGGCTGGGATAGACTCCAGCACTCCCGTGACCCTTGTGAGGATAACCATCTTGGAAAATGGATGGATAAATAAAAGTACAATTAAAACAGCATAGAGTCCAAGTAATATCATTTAAAAATGGAAATACTCTAAAAAGCATCAGTGACAAAAAAAGAGATTGTAACCTGGATTTAAAAACATTCGCACTTGAGCCTGACATCACGTCTATCATGTGCCGTCGGTGCGGGAAAGGACCCAAATCCATGACTCCTCGGCGAGGATATGATGATCACTAGATTTTATTCTCAATAACACAAAGCACACTCACAGACTCAGGGCACAACGCACACAATGAACTGGCAAATGCCAGTGACCAAAACTCCAATTTAAATAAACCATCGAATTACAGTCTCAATGTGCAACAGCTGTGAGCAGTGACAGGTGTCACCGGCCAGGGCAGTGGCCACCCCTCTCTTGGCGTGGGTCTAGCCTAGCTCATGACAGAACCCCCCTGTCAGGTTCATTAAACAGGACAAAAAAGGAAGCAAAGACATCAGTTCAAGTCTCGTGAGGAGAGAGGAGAGAAACTGTCTTGTACATTTCACCACTGCACTCTCTGATTATCCTCTCCTCGGCACCTCTATTTATTTAGTTTTGAGACGCCCCTTATTTACATGGATGTTACAAAAAGGAGACGACAAGCAAAACAGTTTGAAACAAGGTGTAAATGTTTGTTCATGTGCGTATGCATGTGTGGAAGATTGCTGAATACATGTGTGGTCATCATTTCTTTAACAGGCAGCAGTTCTAACAGTTCTACGTTATCTAGGGCAAAGCAAAGCATTTCTTTATTGGAAGCAAATGTATGATAATTATGATCACAATTATTCCTACACCCCCCTTTAAGGTGCGGATCCCAGACGCACCTAGACAAAAGAAACACACAAAAAACCATCTCCAAAAACAGATGGAAGGGAATCTGGGGGAGGGCACACCCCCCAACCCCAGTTTGTCTGGTGGCTATCCAGGCCACCAAAAGCGAGGGGTCCGGCCGTGCAGGTCAGGAGGTCGACCCGGACACCAAGCACCAGGGTCCCCACGGGGTAATTCAGGCAGATGTCCTCAAAGAGAAACTCAACGGCAAAGCAGAAACCAGACGGAAGCATGCAACTGCTCCAGACAAAGACCTCCCAGGACGTGGTTGTGAGGCGGCCGAGGATCAGTTGCCGCCTGCTGGACAGGAATTTGAGGCAACCGATGAGCAGTCACCGCCAGGACAGGAACATGAGATGGCTGACGAGCCTTCGCCGCAATCAGAACAGGAGCGGGAGGAACCCTTTGCCGCTGCCTGAACAGGAATGTGGGGCGGCCAAGTCGTTGTCGCCGGGACAGGAGGGGGAGGCGGGCGACGAGTCTTTGCTTCCGCCGGGACTGGAACGTGAGGCAGCCTACAAGCCCTCGCCGCCGCCTGGTCAGGAACGTAAAGCGGACGGGAATCTGTAGCCACCAAAACAGGTGCGTGGTCCACCAGGAAGACTGTTTCCACCGCAACGTGGTAGCGGATTGGTGGCGACCGCGGCGTGAACGTGGTTTGCCAGGAAGTCTGTCGCCACTGCAACGTGGATGTGGCGTGGCAATGGGTCAGTTGCCATGCGATGTGAGCTTGGCTTGGTAGCGGGTCAGTGGCTACCGCAACATTGGCTTGGTTTGGTAGCGGAATGGTGGCAACCCCGACGTGGGTGTGGCTCGGACAGTAGTCTAATTCCCACCGAACCTGGTTCATGAGGGCCACAAGCTCTGCCCTCTGCTGCTCTAACTGCTCCTCCATAAAGCGATAGAAAGTCCCGTGGTCCTCGGATCATTGCACCTCAGGGGTCGCGAATCCCCCCTCTCTTCCTGAGCCGGAGGCTTACCGGTTGATTTAGCATCTGCTGGCTTGGAGTTGAAGTCATCGAGATTCATTACCGGGAGGGAGAATTCACCTTTGTTATCCGAGTCAGAATCAGGCAGCCAGTCATATAAATTAAGGTCTTCCTCATAATCTGAAAAATCAGAGTCCAAAAAAATATGTGGTGGTGAGCCGTGGTCGGGACGTAATCATGACACACAGGCGGTGCATGTGACAAGGAAGGAGAGGAGGACATCACGGAGCCTACCTGGATAGGATATACTTGGTCCTGCGGGAGGCCGTGTGTCTGGCATCGTCCCCGGCAACGGCGAGTCTTTCCTGTTGGGTCCTGTAATGGCCAGTTTGTTCTGTCACGGACCTCCGATGCAGAGGTGGACCCAAATGCGGGACTCCAGGACCACTGCATTATGTCCAGTGGGTTTTATTGCAGGAGTTTCCGCACACGGTAACACAGTGCAACTCACTAACTCAGGGAACAACACACAAATTCAGGGCACAATGAACACAACGAATGCCAGTGACTAAAACTCCAACTTAAATACACCATCTAATGACAGCCTCAATGTGCAGCCTCAATGTGCAACAGCTGCGAGCAGTGACAGGTGTCACGGACGAGGGCAGTGGCCATGCCCCTCTTGGCCGTGGTCCAGCCTGGCTCATAACAACGTCTTTTGGCAACTTATTTCATTTGTGTGCACCATAATAGCTAAACGCTGCTTCACCATGTTTGCTTTAGACTCTTGTCCAAAATTTGGTCTGAGTCTGTTAATCCCAGCGCTTTACTTCATTTATACCCCTGTAGTAGTTCTTTCATGTATTCAGGACCTAAACTGTAGGTGCCATAAGTGTCAGTTAGTTATGCAACATAAGTTAATTTCATTGTTTATTGATTTATTTGAATTAAATACTGAATTATAGTAAAGAGTAATTTATGTTATTAAGGGGAAAACATTTTTTGTTATTTCATGTTCATATAGCAGAACTTTGTTCACCAATGTTGTTGGTGTCAAGGTGTTAATTTTTTTATCCGATTTCCTCTATACCGTGTTAGAACTACAACAGTGGCGACGATTTGAGTTAGAAAGAGAAACAAAAGAAACAAGAAGAATAAGTTAAATCCGTTTGGTCAGAAGGTCAATGATTTCTTACGGCATCTTGGCATCTCAGCATATTAGTTTGTTGACATGCGACGCACTGAATCCACGATAGGTGATCCGCGAAGTAGAGCGGGATGACTGTGTTGAACAACAATATTTTCATTTATCGTGATGGTTTTGGGGAAAATATATCATCTTTGTATCATTTTAAAATTTTGTTATCGTGACAGGCCTAACAGTACCAGAGAGTAACTCTTTGACTGAATCCATTGCAAACACTGGGGCAGCATACAATTATCCACACAATCTCAATGACTATCATTCGCATTACATTTTGTTCATGGTTGATGTTACATGTATATATGTTCCACATACATGTAACATGATGTGGTAACTTACAATTTTGGTGTTGTTTTCTTACAGGTACATCCATACCATATATCTGGGCTTTCGGAGTCGACAGAGTGCTGAGAAAGACCGGTGGCGTTACCACTGGAGGATGATCTATGAGTTTGCAGACCTGAGCATGCTGCATCTCCTGGCCACCTTTCTTGAGAGTGCTCCACAGCTGGTGCTGCAATTGTGCATCATCATACAGACGCACAAACTTCAGGCTGTACAAGGTCAAATACACATTGCATCATCTCAGTTACCTCGTGGTATGTTGTAAAGTGGTTTGTGTGTGTGTGTGTGTGTGTGTGTGTGTGTGTGTGTGTGTGTGTGTGTGTGTGTGCACGCGCATGTACGTGTGTGAGATTGTACTGTACGCCATTCCATATTCCATCCAACTAATAATTATCCATCCATTTTCTGAGCTGCTTATCCTCAAAAGGGTTGCAGGAATCCTGGTGCCTTTGCCAGCTATCACTGGGCAGGAAGTGGGGTACTCCCTGATCTGGTTGCCAGCCAATCGCAAGGCACATGGAGACAGACAACAGTCACACCCACGGGCAATTTAGAGTCCTCAGTTAATGCATGTTTTTGGGATGTGGGAGGAGTGCCCGGAGAAAACCCACACAGACACAAGGGAGAACAGGCAAACTCCAAACAGACGGGGCCGGAATTTGCACCCCAGTCCCCATAATGGCGAGAATTATTTGCCTGATAATTTCTTGGGTGTGTAGCTTATGAATAGCAAGTGAAGGACACTGGACTGAGATCCAGGAAGTCAGATGGACACGTATTATAAAGGAAACAAAATTTAAAAAAGGAAAAGTAAAAAAAAAAAAGAAAAATGCAACCTGAATAAGTTGGTACAGTGTGGAACAAACTGAATTTCCCAATACAACTACAACAACTAATTTGTAATTAGATTTAAAACGTGACATCGGCTCACAGATTGGGGATGTAATCATCATCTGTACTCCACTTAATTGAAAATTGAGATTTATAATGTTGTATTTAATGTTTTACATGGTTAATAGTTAATACTGCAGCAATTAAAATTACCATAGCATTATCTATTCATGTGTCTCTATGTATAGAAAATACAGCCATGATACCAAGCTATCTAGGTGTGAACATGTTTAAAATACAATGCACATCAACAGTGTTATTGAAATTATAGAATACTTGGTCACATTATTGAGTTGGTCTGCTTTGCAGGATATGTGTTCAAATCGCAGCTCGGAACTTTCAAAATAGAGTTTTAAAGTTCTCTCTCTGCTGTGTGAGTTACTCCAAAAAACAATGTACGAGTATGTTGGGTCAAATTGTACATTGGTGTGAATGTGATTGCAAATACTTATAAGTCTCTGTTTCAGGCTGTTTCCTGGCTAGATGTTGCTCACCATTTTCTGGAGAGCATAATATATAGTATAACAACTAGATGGACCAATGAATGAATCATTCGTCATGGACTGTACATAAATGCAATGACAACTTACTGAAAAGCTCGGTAAACACTCTTTGATATTCAATTCTGCCTGACACTGACGCTACCAACTCTGAAAATCCAGAAATCACTGTTCCTTACCTGTCTGGCACTGTGCACGTTTCACCTTTATGTACTTCTTGGATTTCCAGGTAATTGGGGGAGCAGAGAGTCCTGCGTACAGCTCTGCACTACACTGAAACTGTCTGTCGGCATCAGTTTAGTTACAATTGATATGAAAAAAGTAGGGATGCACATAGATTCTGTCTGCATATTTTAAGATAGCCCATGTCCATATTTGGGTCATGAATAAGATGGAGCCTCCTTTTTCACATTTATTTTTTCAATGTCATCTTCAAATTCCTGCTGTTTTGATTGTGCCCTTTTTACCCAAAATTTACTAGCTTTCCAACAATTTACTCCATTGTGATCTTAGGCAATGCGTAACATGCATGTGGACCTAAATAATCGAGATTCAAAACAGTACACTGGTTGATTCAGTTCTCTTAATGTACTCTAGCACTTAATGGACCTTTCCGACTGCCGATCTTCAGCTGCACCCCCCTTAGCTACAGTTGTCATGCCCCACAATCTTCCAAAATGCCGACTGAACATAACAGCTTTGAACTGGATTCTCTATCGTGTATTCCAGATAATATTGGGGTATGTTGTTTGCCAAATGCGTCAGACTTGTCCAACAGTGTTCTACAGAGAGGTCTCAACTATTTCATGCAAGGATATGTACGCGGAATTAAGATTTTGGACGGAGCAGGACGCAATGTCAGAGTTACAGCATAACGTTGGCGATCAATGCAAAAAAGTTTGACGCCTCACAAACTTCATATTGAAATCCAACAGGAAAAAATTGTGGAATCGTACAGCACATGTAAAGCAGGGTGAGTACTTTTTACTTGGAAAGATCACGAGTAATATCATTGTAGTCTTTATAAGTGAGTGGGTGTATTCATTTGACTTGGCTCACAATGGAATCCAGTGCCCTGTCTGAAAAGTCAAATAGACATTTCTCTTGCATGACATCGCACATTTACGTATTACTAACCCAACTCTTCGGCATAAAATATTACACACTTCATTCAGCAGGTCAGCGATACACTAACAAAGTGAAAGTTGTTCTCCTGCAATGTATAAAGCACTGATAATAATTCAATCAAACTCAGAGAAGATACTTCTCCCTCACTTACCCTCGAACATACAGCCTTGTGTTTGTTGACATTGTTCACATTTAGTTGTACGTGCGCTCTTCCACGAGCCTTTATCCATCGTAGACACTGTTTTAGGCTTTGGAAAATGAATCAACCGGGCCCCTTGTAATCTAGCAGGATATCTTTCATCAGAATCGCACGTTCCCCAAGCGCATTTAAGGACTATTTTGTTTGTAACATTAACTTTTCCAAGTGCATGTGACTGATAACCAGCATTGCTTGTGGGACATGACGACAAGAGAGGCGGGTCAAGCCAGGGGTTAAGACGCTGCGGCTATCTGATTGGCTATTATTGTACGAGTGATTGACAGGTTGGAAAGGTTCATTCCACTACTATTATACTACTAACAAGACAAATGGGCAGGGCTAACAATTAGAGATCATTAGGGCAATTGCTACTAAGTAGAGAAGAAAGAAAAAAGACAGACATAAATAGCCCAGTTGGAAGAATGGAAAGTACAATCATTTTAAAATAGATTTAACAGCACCTAACAGTCAAACACATTCATGGTGATTATGTTTTGATTTAAAAAAAAAAAAATCTGGGTTGGTTAGTTCACTAAGCAGAAATACTGAGAGCTTTGTTTTCATGACCATCTTAAATCAGCCGTGAAGTAGCTCTGCATAGAGGCAGGGTAGACTGAGCCTATGTAGTTTGGCAATTATGTGCAACCAGCATATATAACCCTAGAGAATCCAAGAGTAGCAGTAGTAGTAGTACCACAAAAAGTACCAAGAAAGAGTACCAGGGGTGCATTATTTGTCTTGAGGAAGCTCGTGGAAAAGTAGAGAGAAGGTCAGAAGGAGCTACATTGTGTCTTTGTAGACCTAGAGAAAACCTATGACAGAGTACCAAGAGAGGAACTGTGGTACTGCATGCGCAAGTCTGGTGTGGCGGAGAAGTATGTTAGAATAGCACAGGACATGTATGAGGGCAGCAGAACAGCGGTGAGATGTGCTGTAGGTGTGTAAGAAGAATTTAAGGTGGAGGTGGGACTACATCAGGGATCCGCACTGAGCCCCTTCCTTTTTGCGGTAGTAATTGATAGGGTGACAGATGAGGTTAGACTGGAATCCCCTTAGAATATGATGTTCGCAGATGATATTGTGATCTGCAGTGAAAGCAGGGAGCAGGCGGAGGAACAATTAGAAAGATGGAGGCATGCACTGGAAAGGAGAGGAATAAAGATTAGCCGAAGTAGAACAGAATATATGTGCATGAATGTGAGGGGTGGAGGAGGAGGTGTGAAGCTCCAGGGTGAAGGGATGGAGAGGGTAGACGGCTTCAAATACTTGGGGTCAACAATACAGAGCAATGGAGAGTGTGGAAAGGAAGTGAAGAAACGGGTCCAAGCAGGTTGGAACAGCTGGCGAAAGGTGTCTGGTGTGTTATGCGACAGAAGAGTCTGCTCAGATGAAGGGCAAAGTTTATGCTAGTGAGGCCAGCTATGATGTACGGATTAGAGACAATGGCACTGAAGAGACAACAGGAAGCAGATCTGGAGGTGGCAGAAAGGAAGATGTTGAGATTCTCTCTAGGAGTGAGCTGGTTGGATAAAATTAAGAATGAGCTCGTCAGAGAACAGTGCAGGTGAGATGATTTGGAGACAAAGTTAGAGAGTGGAGACTTGGATGGTATGGAAATGTCTAGAGGAGAGAGAGTGAGTGCAAAAAAAGTGAAAAAACAGTTCCAAGCGGGGTGGAACAGTTGGCAGAAGGTGTCTGGTGTTCTATGTGACAGAAGAGTCTCCGCTATGATGGAGAGCAAACTTTATAAAACAGGGGCGAGGCCGGCCATGAAGTACGGATTAGAGACGGTGGCACTGAAGAAACAACAGGAAGTAGAACTGGAGGTAGCAGAAATGAAGACGCAGAGGTTCTTGCTTGGAGTGAACAGGTTGGACAGGATGAGAGATGAGCTCATTAGAGGGACACCCAAAGTTGAATGTTTTGGAGACAAGGTTAGAGAAAGCAGACTTACATGGTTTGGACATGTCCAGAGGCGATAGAGTGAGTAAATTGGTAGAAGGGTGCTGAGGATGGAGCTGCCAGCCAAAAGAGCAAGAGGAAGACCAAAGAAAATGTTGATGGATGTTGTGAGGGAGGACATGAGGACAGTGGGTGTTAGAGAGGAAGATGCACGAGATAGGCTTCGATGGAAAAATATGACACGGTGTGGTGACCCCTAACTGGACAAGCCAAAAGGAAAAGAAGAAGAACCCAAGACATTTAAAATTTTATGTACTAACTAAAATTAATCAATAAGCCTCAAAGGAACACAAAAACATCAGATTTGGAAAAATGTTATTATTTACTTCCGGTTTAGATAATGGGTCACATATGACCCGGTGGACCTTAACTACCAAAAAACAATGCATTTAATGCAGACATGCGAGATGTCTTTAAGAGAAAAAGAGTAACGGTGGTGCGTTGTGTTTATACAGTGGGGCCTTAATTAATTAGACTGGGTCATATATGACCCCATAGGTTCTCTAGGGTTAAACAAAAAAATTCGGTGTCCGCCATTGTGGGAATTAACACAGCCGACTCCAGTCACCGCCATCGAAGCAACGCAATGAGTCTCACTTAGCGACGTCTCTGTGCTGAAGAGCAATCTCGCCCTGACCGGTGCATTCTCATTGTTCTTGGCCGTTGCAGCAATAGGGATTGATTGAATTTAGTATGAGCTGGTAATGTCACTCGGGACGTCGGAGGATTTAAAAAACAGATTAATGATACTCATGATAATAATGCATTCAATTAATTATTTTCAAAAATAATTTAAAGGGTTAAATCCCTGCTGTTCACGTATTTAGGAATGAAATACATCTGTCATCCACCACACATCTGCAGACCGCACATACAGTACTTTGTACAGTGCTTGTGCCCCGATCAAATTAAATAAAATTGCATTAGACTAACTGCCCCAAAAGTTGGATGTAATTTCAAAACCATAAATTCAGACCAACATTCTGCCACCGTCAATTGGCATGTCAAAGGACACACCAGCGCAGTGCCATTCCATGGGTCTTTGCGCTGACTGTCTGCCAAACACATTTGAGCCTTGCAAAAATTAGGACATAGGCACAGAAATGGAGGGCTCAGTCTAAGGCCTGCAACAATTCAAAGAGCCTTGGCTCAATGCAGCTTGTCAATCATGGTGTAAGAGATACTCTGTGTCTTCTTGGATATAGGCACACGTTTAAATCTTATTAAAACCTCATGTTGTAGCAAAAAATAAAATTTTCATTTGAGCAATATGCCACCAGTAGATGAAAATAAGGGTCTTTTTTGTCATTTTCATTATAAATTCATCCCCTGAGGGGCCTCTTATTCAGGGTTTAATTCTCTATATCTGTATAATACAAGGAAGGAAACTGTCTTACCTCAAATGTTTTTGCTAAGCTTTAGCAAAAACATCTTGAACCAAACTGTTCTGGAAACAATATCTGTGTTCAGCAATGCAACACTGAATTTAAATATCTGTGTCATAGGTATGACTGCAGCAGCCTCCCTCATCTCCCTGGCTTGGGCGCTGGCCTCCTATCAGAAGGCCCTACGAGATTCTCGTGAGGATAAGAAACCCATCACCTACCTAGCTGTTATCATCCAATTCTGCTGGCACTTCTTCACTATCGCAGCAAGGGTCATCACCTTTGCCCTATTTGCATCTGTGTTCCAACTCTACTTTGGCATCTTTATCGTGCTGCATTGGTGCAGCATGACCTTTTGGATTGTCCACTGTGAGACAGACTTCTGCATTAGCAAGTGGGAAGAGATTGTGTTTGACATGGTGGTGGGCATTATTTACATCTTTTCCTGGTTCAATGTGAAGGAGGGACGGACAAGGTGAGAAGGATGCTATGCAAACAAAATCAGTTTGATTTATTACAGTTATTAGAAAAATGAAACAAAAATACCTATCTTTTGACAACAGTATAAAGTAGTAGTATAAAAAAAAAAGTTTACCGCTGTAGAATAAAACTGTTACATTTGCTCCATTACCTTTGAATATGAAGGACACAGGCACACTTGTTGGCGTTAAAAGCATGCAGATGCGTGTGTATGAGATTTGAATTTCAACATTCACACAAAAACTGTAATGACTTTACGGCATACATTCTCTTTGAAGCCGTATTGAATCGAGTACTTCACCTTGCAACATATATCACTTTTGTTGCTATGCTACTGGTTTATTGAATTCCGTTTCCATGGTTATCATCACTAAACATTCTCTCTGCCATCAATGCTATGCTTAGTTATGGGAGCACAACAAACCAAAGAAAAAGTATGAATATATGAAGTCCAGGCCATATTCTCCCATGTGATGATGTCGAAAAACAAAGCCATGCAGCTAACTTTTTTTCTGGCTATGCGGATTCTCCTGTCCACTTAAAGCTGTCATTGACACATTTTGTTGCCAGATACATACTGTGGACACAGAAACACTTAAATGTGGGTTTTCCTTGTCAATTCCTACAGTAAATGCCTTCTACCGTCAATTTAGGCACGTTTCAGCTTTCACACTCGAGTGTAGGAAATCAAGTGCCCTAGCCAAGTGAAACATCATATTCCACTCACGACTGTAAGTTGAGGTAGAGCAGTTTGTATATGTGTATTTATATTATATACACACGCACACACACGCACGCACACACCAGGAGTCAAACAATGAAGTTATGGGAAATAGTAGTGGAGGCTAGATTCGGGACAGAAGTATTTGTGAGCAACAGTATGGTTTCAAGCCTAGAAAGAGTCCCGCTGATGCATTATTTGCCCGAAGGATGGTCATGTAAAAGTACAGAGAAGGTCAGAAGGAGCTACATTGTGTCTTTGTGGGTCTAGAGAAAGCCAATGACAGAGTACCAGGAGAGGAACTGTGGTACTGCATCTGTAAGTCTGGTGTGGTTGAGAAATATGTTAGAATAGTACAGGTCATGTATGAGGGCAACTGAAGAGTGGTGAGCTGTGCTGTAAGTGTGGCAGAAGAATTTAAGGGGGAGGTGGGACTGCATCAGGGTTCAACTCTGAGCCCCTTTCTGTTTTCTATGCAAATGGATAGGCTGACAGATGAGGTTAGACTGGAATCCCCTTAGACCATGATGTTTGCAGATGATATTGTGATATGCATTGAAAGCAGGGAGCATGCAGAGGAACAATTAGAAAGATGGAGGCATACACTGGAAAGGAGAGGAATGAAGATTAGCCCAAGTAAAACAGAATATATGTGCGTGAATGAGGAGGGTGGAGAGGGAAGAGTGAGGCTAGAGGGAGAAGAAATAGTGAGGGTGGACGACTTCAAGTATTTAGGGTCAACAATCCAGAGCAATGGTGAGTGTGGTAAGGAAGTGAAGAAACGGGTCCAAGCAGGTTGGAACAGCTGGCGAAAGGTGTCTGTTGTGTTATGCGACAGAAGAGTCTGCTCGGATGAAGGGCAAAGTTTATGCTAGTGAGGTCAGCTATGATGTACGGATTAGAGACAATGGCACTGAAGAGACAACAGGAAGCAGATCTGGAGGCGGCAGAAAGGAAGATGTTGAGATTCTCTCTAGGAGTGAGCAGGTTGGATAAAATTAAGAATGAGCTCGTCAGAGAACAGTCCAGGTGAGATGATTTGGAGACAAAGTTAGAGAGTGGAGACTTGGATGGTATGGAAATGTCTAGAGGAGAGAGAGTGAGTGCATTGGTAGAGAGGTGATGAGGATGAAGCTACCATTCAAAACATCAACAGGAAGATGAAAGAGAAGTTTGATGGATATATTGAGGGAAGACATGAGGCCAGTGGGTGTTAGAGGAGGATGAAGGAGATAGACGTCATACATGTAAAAGGGATGACCACTAATGGGACAAGCCAAAAGAAAATGAAGAAAAAAATGACATGTATTTGCGAAGAACATCTGTGTAAGCAGGATTTTTTTCCCACCTACAACTCCATGAACTGGCTTCAAACCTGGTGCCATTGCCCAGCATTGTAGCTCCCAAATTGACAACAACTTCAGCTACTGTAACAGCAAGATGCGTAGTTGTATATTTAAGCATTTGATTGTGTTTGTTTGTCGCTGCGACATTTACGGTGTACTTGATCTTTTTCCCAGATTTAAAAAAACATTCACAACTCTCATAGAAAGATTTGAATGATTTGAAGTCAGCCTCATCTGAAAATGAATTATGTCTTTTTTGTGTTTGTGTTCATTCCCAATTTATGCATATTGAGCGTGTCAGATGTGAAGGCACATAGATAAAAAAGTGGCAAGTCCAATTGTTTAAAAAGGATTCATGCCCAAATGTGAGAATGCGGCCTTTAATGTTGTAGATGTACACTAACCTGAAATATCACAAGATGTGTTGATGATGGTATCCAAAATTTTACTTTTTTTTTTTCAAAAAAAGTCACTTAACATTTGAATATTTCTGAGGCATTTGACGTCAGAGATTCCACAGTATGCTAATACATAAAGAAAGCCAACTCTAAACAAACAAATAAACAAACAAACTTTTAAGAACCCAACAAGTAAACCAATCACTTGATAAAATAATATTTGGTATCTTATCAAATGTTTTTTTGTCTCTGTTTTTGTTTTTTTGTGCAGGTGTCGTCTTTTCATCTACTACCTGGTAATATTGATGGAGAATGCAGCTCTCAGTGCATTGTGGTATATCTACCGCACACCTCACCCCACTGACTCCTTTGCTGTGCCAGCACTCTGCGTCATCTTCAGTAGTTTCCTCACAGGGGTGGTTTTCTTGCTCATGTACTATGCTTTTTTCCATCCTAACGGCCCACGTTTTGGACACTCGCCAAGCTGCCAGCGCCTTGACCTGGATGCCACTGCTCAATTCTCAACCCTACCATCTGAGGCTGGCACCAATTCCCTGCAGTCCAACCGGGGAGCCACTACAACACTGGAACGTGACGCTGCAAAATACGCAGAAAGGGATGGGTGCATGCCAGTGTTTCAGGTGCGACACACCGTGCCATCCACTCCATTGTCTCGTGTTCCACGTCTTGATGAGACCGTCATCAAGATTGATCTTTGTAGGAATCGCTACCCGGCCTGGGAGCGCCACGTTCTTGACCGTAGTATACGGAAGGCCATTTTGGCTATAGACTGCTCCCTTACTCCTCCACGGCTGCAGTATAAAGATGATGCCCTGGTACAAGAAAGACTGGAGTATGAAACGACATTATAGTGCGCTCATCACTCCACTCAGCAGCGAGAATGGGCACAACAGACTGTGGCAATAATCTTACTACCAGTTTCATCTTCCCCACTTCGTTCTTTGTTAATGCAGTGACCCTCCAAGGAGAGTTTTGCCCTGCTGGCATTGACCAGAGGAGAGGTGAAGCTTCTTCACTTAGTCCTAAGGGTCTTATGTCTTTCATTTTTTTGTCATCATATTTTACTTCGGCTTATCAGGGAAATCCTGTGTGGTGTAAGAAAAATGCATATCAACAGAGGGTTTATAAACTAACCCCCCCACACACACACACACCCAAGAGGCTGAGGCACTGTTTTGTTCAAGGTGGGTTAGGTTATTGACCATAAATCCATCATGATGTCCATGTTGTTCGATGGTCCAGGTTTGAAGTCATATTACATGTATATCCCTAAATTGACACTTGAATTTCAGAAGAAAATATCTTATTCAGAATTACAACAAAATAATAATAATACTGTAAATGACAAAATCATGGTTGTCTTACCGTGCGGGTGCCCTCACGCTAGAGAGTTCTGATAACCTCATGGTATGTACATCTCACATCAGTTTGGCAACACTATCTGCTCCTTGTCCTAGTGCCAAAACCTTTTCCTGGAAATATTGAGGTCGTGGAGCACCTTAGAGTTGTGATGGTGGTCTCTCCACAAGTGCAAGACTCTTTATTATCCTGGATCATTCTGGTCCTCACTGGAAGATAGTATACTACTTGAAGAAAATGGTCACAGTAGCATTTATTCTCAGTTGTCAAAAGTGGCTTAGAAAAAGGGTAGAATGAAATGGTACAACCATGAAGTTGGACACTCAAATCCAGAGCCTTTAGTTCTTTGTAAATCACCAAATGCCGTGATATAAAATCCTCCCTGGCAGCTCAAGTCTAAAATAAGCAGTACAGCCTCCTACATCCAGCTGAGCTGAAGTAACAGCTGCTGATGTACTGAAGGGGAGCAGAAGAAATGAGAACTGTGCCAGATGAAATTTGAAAAGAAATGACAGGTGCAATGAATGCAAAAGAAACACCCAGGAAGGAGAGGAAGAGAGTGCTCTAACACCAAATCGAAGCCACCAAGGATTTACAATACTCGAATATAACGTGCCATTTTCTTACATTTGCGGATCAGAAGAGAGTACTAAAGTCATTGTGATTCTTGTTCTTTATGTACAGTCCAGTCCGAAAGTCTTAGGTCACCATTAAAGATATTTCTACGATTACCAATTATAATGGGGTGTAATACACTACAATATTGGTCAGTAAAGCATAGACCTCAACCAAGGCCACACAGTTAACACAAAGGACTGTAGTCACTTAATGACAGGACCTGTATCTGCACTGTCATCAGTATCGCCACCAAAATTCAATAGGTTCAGTGCATGCAAAAGCGCTGTACATTGGTTGGGTATTTATTTTATAATCCTGTTCAGAATGACTGCTGTGAAAACAGTCATTAAAACAATGAACCTCAAGGTGGCCTAGGACTTTGCACAATACTGTGTGTGTGTGTGTGTGTGTGCGTGTGTGTGTGTGTATACGCACGCCTATGGATGTGTGGTTTATGGATATAGTGTGTGAAAATACATATTCCTATATTCTGATATGTACAGAACATACATACATCATGACTCGCCATTGCCTTTTGTGGGAATTAATGGGATTCCGCAATGGTAGTAGAATACTTGTTTATTCGGACTACTACAGTAGCCGACAAATGTCAACCAGTACTAAGAGCACAACCACAATCCAGTCGACCAGGCTGTTGAAATAGTTTGACTTCCAGGGCCGAACTTTCACAAAACCTTCAAATACCGTTCAGGTAATAATTTAAGTAACACTGAAACATTCCATATTGTACTCGTATGGAAATCAAGTATTTGAAATGAGGCACTGTAGAAAAAGTCATGAGCCGTGCCAATTACCTTATATTTCCACCTCCTCCTATCTTAAAATATATATACATATATCTCAGGTATTACTGGGATAACTAATCACATTATTACACAGTGTGGTGTCATTTTGTCAAATCCAGCCCTTACACATACACACATTAGTATCCAATTTTTTTTATGGTTTGTAATCTGCAATATATTTTTCCAAGGAAAAAGAAAACCTCAACACTAGGCAAATGGATAATCGGACTTATCCAATAAGTGCACACCATATTAATACAAAGAAAAGAGTTGTATCCCAATTTAAAAACACAAAACAGATGAAGAAGGCTTTATTTTTTATTTTTATTTTACTGACTAATAATTGATGGTGGAGGACTGGTTAGCACATCTAACTCACAATTCTGAGGAGTTTAGTTCTGAGTTCAAATTGGCCTCACCTGTGTGGAGTTTGCATATTCTACACATGCCTGATTGAGATTTCTCTGGGTACGCCGATTTCATCCCACATTTAAAAAAAAAATGCATGGTAGGTTAATTGAAATCTAAATTGCACAAGAGGCTGAATGGTTGTTTATATCTGCCCTGCAATTGCCTGGGGACCAGTTGAGGGTGTACCCTGCCTCTTGTCCAGAGTCAGTTGGATTGGCTGCGGCACGACAACAACCCAGTGAGCATAAGATGTAAAGAAAATGGATAGATGATGAATAAATGAATGACCGAATGACACCAGGTGCATATTCTTTCTGCCAAGACATAGTCTTGCATGTTTTCTTGGTGCTTGCTTCCCAATACTATTTTGTGTTTGACAATTCTGAGATATTCTAGTATTTGAACAAAGGAATTGACTTAATATTTCAAGGTCGAAGATTTACATCTTAAACAAATGAGTGAAAACGGCTTGACACAATAGTGTGTTGAAACACATTTTATTTGCTTTTCTTCCACAGTCCAGCAGTATCTCTTTTTTTTCTTTTTATCATTAGACATGTTCCATCTTAGGTTGGTATTAGTGTTTCTTTTTAAATTAACAGTTATGTAAACCTCTGACTGTCTCAGAAATCAGTTTCATTTCAAACTGACGAGACAATTCTTTTTTTTTTTTTTTTTTTAGATGACATGTTTTTGGTGAATATAGTGAGTGGTTTCAATTATGGTCCCTGATGGTGTGGTGGTACACTTGCCTGACTTGCCTGTGGGTTGAGTTCCCACTCAGTGACTGTGTGAATCTGAGTGTGAAATCTTGTCTATCTACTGTATATGGGCCCTGTGACTTACTGGTGACAACGGTGTCGTCTGCCCTATAAAATACAAACATTTGTCAACACTTACAGTAACTGTGAAAACAAAAGGAAATAAAACTCACTCAGTTTTTCTGGTTATTTTGCTAATAGGCTCGTGGAGGGAGTCAATGATCACCCCCCCAAAAAAAAAACTCAGTTTTGTATTAAGTAAATTGCAGCCAGTGGGATCTATCTTCCTTTATCTGTCTCACTGTTCCCACAAAGTATACATGTAGCTAATAAGACACTGGCTATCAAATGCACAACAGTATTGAATACTCAATAAACTCCAAAAGAAAACAATGCGTCCACCTCCTAAATGGCAAATGCGAGCACGTTCAGAGATGTGTGATGGCATAATAAATCTGTCTATTGGGCCACAGGGGGTGGATTAGGAGTTTGCATGTTCTACCCTTGTCTGTGTGGGTTTTCCCCAAGCATTCCAATTTCTTTCCACTTCTCAAAGACATGCATTCATTGGAGATTCAAAATTGCCCCTAGGTGTGATTGTGAGTGAGAGTGTTTTCTGTCTCTATGTGCCCTGTAATTGGCTGGCAACCATTTCAGGGTGTACCCCGCCTCCAGTCCGAAGATAGCTGGGAGAGGCTCCAGCACTCCTGCGACCCTTGTGAATAGCTCTTTGGCAGCTCCATCCTCAGTAACCAACCAATATACTCACTCTCTCGCCTCTGGACATGTCCAAATCATCAAAGTCTGCTCTCTCGAACCTTGTCTCCAAAACATACAACTTTGGTTGTGTCTCTAATGAGCTTATTTCTAATCCTATCCAACCTGCTCACTCTGAGCAAGAACCTCAACATCTTCATTTATGCTACCTCCAATACTGCTTTCTGTTGTTTCTTCACTGCCACCGTCTCTAATCCGTACATCATGGCCGGCCTCACCACTTATAAACTTTCCCTTTCATCCGAGCGGAGACTGTTCTGTCACATAAGACACCAGAGACCCTCCACCAGTTGTTCCAACCTGGTTGAACCTGTTTCTTCACTTCTTTGCCACACTCACCATTGCTCTGGATTGTTGACCCCAACTATTTGAAGTCGTCCACCCATGCCATCTCTTTTCCCTGGAGCCTCACACTCCCCTCCACCCTTCTCATTCACGGACATCCACCCCTCTCATTCACACACACATATATTCTGTTTTACTTCGGCTAATCTTCATTCCTCTCCTTTCCAGTGCATGTCTCCATATTTCTAATTGTTCCTCTGCATGCTCCCTGCTTTTCACTGCATATCACAATATCATCTGCAAACATATGGTCCAAGGGGATTCCAACCTGGTTGAACCTGTTTCTTCACTTCTTTACCACACTCACCATTGCTCTGGATTGTTGACCCCAACTATTTGAAGTCGTCCACCCATGCCATCTGTTTTCCCTGGAGCCTCACACTCCCCTCCACCCTTCTCATTCACGGACATCCACCCCTCTCATTCACACACACATATATTCTGTTTTACTTCGGCTAATCTTCATTCCTCTCCTTTCCAGTGCATGTCTCCATATTTCTAATTGTTCCCCTGCATGCTCCCTGCTTTCACTGCATATCACAATATCATCTGCAAACATATGGTCCAAGGGGATTCCAGTCTACCCTCATCTGTCAGCCGATCCATGACCACAGCAAACAGGAAGGGGCTCAGAGCTGATCCCACCTCTATCTTAAATTCTTCTGTTACTCTTATGACACATCTCACTACTGTTCTGCAGCCCTCATACATGTCCTCTACTATTCTAACATATTTCTCTGCCACACCAGACTTCCACATGCAGTAACACAGTTCCTCTCTTGGTACTCTGTCATAGGGCTTCTCGAGAGCCACAAAGACACAATGTAGCTCCTTCTGACCTTCTCTGTACTTTTCCAGGTGCATTCTCAAGGCAAATAATGCATCTGTGGTACTCTTTCTAGGCTTGAAACCATACTGTTGCTCACAGATACTGACTCCTGACCTGAGTCTATCCTCCACTACTCTTTCCCATAACTTCATTGTGTGACTCATCAACTTTATTTCTCTATAGTTCCCACAGCTCTGAACATCGCCTTTGTTCGTAAAAAGAGGAACTAGCACACTTTTCCTCCATTCTTCAGGCATCTTCTCGCCCGCTAGTATTCTGTTGAAAATGTTGGTTAAAAAACTCCACAGACACCTCTCCAAATTGCTTCCATACCTCCACCGGTATGTCATCAGGACCAACTGTGTTTCCATTTTTCATCCTTTGTAGTGGCTTTTGAACTTCCCCCTTGGTAATAATTGCCACTTCCTGGTCCTTCACACTTGCCTCTTCTACTTTTCCTTCTCTCTCATTTTCTTCATTATCAACTTCTCAAATTATTCTTTCCATCTAATCAGCACACTACTGGAACCAGTCAACACATTTCCATCTCTATCTTTAATCACACAATATCTGCTGCACATCCTTCCCATCTCTATCTCTCTGTCTGGCCAACCTGTAGGGATCTTTTTCTCCTTTTTTTCATATCCAACCTGGTGTATATGTCATCAGATGACTCTTGTTTAGCCTTTGCCACATCTACCTTTGCCCTATGTCACATTTCAATGTATTCCTTTTGCCTTTTCTCAGTCCTCTCACTGTCTCACTTCTTCTTCGCTAATCTCTTTGCTTGTATGACTTCCTGTATTTTGGAGTTCCACTACCGGGTCTCCTTCTTCCCTTTCCTACCAGAAGACACACCAAATACTCTCCTGTCTCTCTCTCTGATCACCTTGGCTGTCGTAGTCCAGCCTTCTGGGAGCTCCTCCTGTCCATCGAGAGCCTGTCTCACCTCTTTCCGGAAGGCCGCACAGCATTCTTCCTTTCTCAACTTCCTCCACCTGGTTCTCTGCTCTACCTTTGTCTTCCTAATTTTCCTACCCACCACCAGAGTCGTCCTACACACCACCATCCTGTGTTGTCGAGCTACACTCTCCCCTACTACTACTTTACAGTCAGTAATTTCCTTCAGATTACATCGTCTCCACAGAATCTAATCCACCTGCGTGCTTCTACCTCCGCTCTTGTAGGTCACTACATGCTCCTGCCTCTTCTGGAAAAAAGTATTCACTACTGCCATTTCCATATTTTTTACAAAGTCCACCACCATCTGCCCCTCAAAGTTTCTTTCCTGGATGTTGTACATACACATCACTTCTTCATCGTCCCTGTTTCCTTCACCAACATGTTGATTACAATATGCACCAATCACAACTCTCTCTCTGTCTGGGATGCTCAGAACTACTTCATCTAGTTCCTTCTAGAATTTCTCTTTCAAGTCTCAGTCATATCCTACCTGTGGGGCATAGTCACTAATCACATTATACATAACCCTCAATTTCATGTTTCAGCATCATCCCTTTATCACCTCCAAGACATTCTTAGCCAGCATTTCCTTTAAAATGACCCCTACTCCATTTCTCTTCCCATCTACTCTATGGTAAAATAATTTAAATCCTCCTCCTAAACTTCTAGCCTTACTACCTTTCCACCAGGTCTCTTGGATGCACAATATTTCAACCTTTCTCCTAATCATCATGTCAACCAACTCCTGACCTTTACCTGTCATAGTCCCAACATTCATCACTACATTCAGTTGTAGGCTCTGTGCCTTCCTCTTCTTTTTCTGTCAACGAAGGTACTTTCCTGCTCTTTTTAGTCTTCAACCCACAGTAGCTGAATTCCCACCGACGCCATGCAGGTTAACAGTGCAGGGGGCTGCCGTTGTTTACCCGGGCCACAACCGATCCAGTATGGGATTCGTTTGATGGCCGCTCATATGTGTTTGCCACAGTTTTACGCCGGATGCCCTTCCTGACGCATCCCTCTGCAATTATCTGGGCTTGCGACTGGCCTACAGATTGGACGAGATTGTGCTCCCCATAGGGTTGCAGATAGTCAAATAAAGACAACCAAATAACCAAAGTCAACACACAAGGTACACAATTCACATACAGTGAAAACAATAAGTATTTTAACACCCTGCCTGATTGCAAGTTCTCCCACTTAGAAATCATGGAGGGGTTTGAAATTTTCATTGTAGGTGCATGTCCACCGTGAGAGAGCTACTCTCAAAAGAAAAATCCAGAAATCACAATTAATGATTTATTAATGATTTGTGTGATTCAGCTGCAAATAAGTATTTGAACACTTGAGAAAACCAATGTTAATGTTTGGTACAGTAGCCTTTATTTGCAATTACAGATGTCAAACCTTTCCTGTAGTTGTTCACCAGGTTTGCACACACTGCAGGAGGGATTTTGGCCCACTCCTCCACACAGATCTTCTCTAGATCAGACAGATTTCTGGGGTGTTGCTGAGAAACACAGGGTTTCAGTTCCCTCCAAAGATTTTCTATTGAGTTTAAGTCTGGAGACTGGCTAGGCCACTCCAGAACGTTGATATGCTTCTTACCGAGCCACTCCTTGGTTTTCCCGGATTTGTGCTTTGGGTCATTGTCATGTGAAAGACTCAGCCATGACCCATATTCAGTGCTCTGACTGATGGAAAGAAGTTGTTCCCCAAAATCTCACAATACATGGCTGCAGTCATCCTCTCCTTACTACAGTGCAGTCGTTCTGTCCTATGTGCATAAAAACACCCCCAAAGCATGATGCTACCACCCCCATGCTTCACAGTAGCGATGGTGTTCTTGGGATGGAACTCATCATTCGTCTTCCTCCAAACACGGTTCGTGGAATTATGACCACAAATTTCCATTTGGGTCTTATCTGACCACAAAACATTCTCCCATGACTCCTCTGTATCATCCAAATGGTCATTGGCAAACTTAAGACGGGCCTTGACGTGCTGGTATAAGCAGGGAACCTTCTGTGCCATGCATGATTTCAAACCATGATGTCTAAGTGTATTACCAACAGTCACCTTGGAAACAGTGGTCCCAGCTCTTTTCAGGTCATTGACCGAGTCCTGTCGTGTAGTCCTGGGCTGATTACTCCCCTGTCTAAGGATCATTGAGAGCCAACGAGGTGATATCTTGCATGGGGCTCCACTCCGATTGAGATTGACCATCATGTTTAGCTTCTTCCATTTTGTAATGATTCGTCCAACAGTGGACCTTTTTTCACCAAGCTGCTTGGCAATTTCTCCAGCGCCCTTTCCAGCCATGTGGAGTTATACAATTTTGTCTCTGGTGTCTTTGGACAGCTCTTTGGTCTTGGCCATGTTACAAGTGTGAGTCTTACTGATTGTATGGGGTGGACAGGTGTCTTTATGCAGCTAACGACCTCACACAGGTGCCTGAGATTCAGGATAATACATGGAGTGGAGGTGGACTTTTAAAGGCGGACTAGCGGGTCTTTGAGCGTCACAATTCTAGCTGATAGACAAGTGTTGAAATACTTATTTGCAGCTGAATCACACAAATAAATCATTAATAAATCATACATTTTGATTTCTGGATTTTATTTTTATTTATTCTCTCACAGCGGACATGCACCTACGATGAAAATTTCATTCCTGTCCATTATTTCTAAGTGGGAGAACTTGCAATATAGCAGGGTCTTCAAATACTTATTTTCTTCACTCTACTACCTAAGATAAGTTAAAGTAAGGGTCTGAACCTATATGAAGATAGAAGAAAAACTAAAAGAGTTTCAAACCACAATGTCCCTGCAGTGTTTCACCCAGCAGGATTGGAGCTAGTTGAAGTTGGGGGTTGTGTCCACTTGTCCAGAGTCCTCTAAATGCTCAGAGTCTTCATTGTAGTCTTCTTCTTTGTGGTCCAATGTAGGCCTCATTAGCGTTAGCTCGTGGCCTATTGTCCATGTTGGCCTCCTCAGCAGTGGAGGCATGGAAAATGATCAATTCAGACTGGATGTCCCCCGTCTCCCATGAGATGTGGGCAGAGGTTTGGCAGGAGGTGGGAGTTGAAATTCCTTTTGACAGTGGATTCTGCCAGACGTTCCCAGGAGACCCTCACAATACGTTGGGGTCTCCCACTTTAGACCGACATCTTCCTCCACTGTTGGCGCCAGCACATCACCAGGTGGTAATCAGTTGACAGAGTTGTCCAAGACATGCAGCTGCAAGTCCGATGACATGACCAAAAATTGTATTATCAAACTGTGGCATAGGTTGGCATGGTGGATAGTGGATGTGTGGACACCCTTATGCTTTAACATGGAGTTCATTATGGTCAAATCATGATTAGCACAGAAGTCCAATGACAGTTTTGTTGTGGTTTTGTTTCGTCCAGTTATTTATCTGCTTTAGACAATGTTGACATTGAGCACTTCCAATGGTGACAAAGTAGCTCCTTTCAACCAGGTATGACATGAACCATTTAAAGACCGTTCCATTTAGTCCTACCCACGTTTCCAACCTGTTCAGCGGTATATTAGGATCTCCCATCTCAAACACCGCACTGAGAATCAACAAGACCAAAATTTACACCTTTCCTGAGTCAGTATTCAACCTTATATCGTTTAGCACATTGATAAGAGCCGATTGTGTCCTGTGATGAGTTTGGAAACCTGATTGAAACTTGTCAAAAAGTCCCTTTAAATTCAGGAAATTGCTGAGTTGATTAAAAATAACAAAAAAATCTTGGGTATGAAAGAGAGACTTGAAATGGATTCATAGCTTGCTAGCATGGAATCATCCAGTGCTCTGTTTTTTAGAAGAGCCTCAAAAGCAGCTACTTTAAAAGCTATAGGAAACTCGTCAGACTGAAGTGAACAATTCATTATTTTCATCATTTGCTCCTCCGATTGTTTGGATGACCCAAATGAGTCTGTGTGTTTTGTCTCGCCTTGTCTCTTGTTCCTCAGATTGTTTGGGAACAACTGCATCCTTTCATCCTTGATTTTTGTAAACATTTTCTTTTCAGGGTGGTGAATGATGTACACAGTAAAAAATGTTGGCAGCCAATAACTTAACTTATTGTCTATTTATACAGAAACTGTCAGCTTTGTAAAGATGTCCACGCTTCCAAAAAAAATGCAGAAATTGTAAATGAAACTCAGATATTAAAGTGCTCACTTCGCTTAACAACTTATTCAATTGACAGCACCTTGAGAAATGTTCATCTCGAAATCGTACAAGTAGGAGGGGGCCGCCTATAAAAGCCTCAGCATCCAAACATTGGACTTTAGGTAATCTCACTACCTCTGATTGCTTCTTGAGAACATTCAGGGCACCTGTGTGTACAACGACAGATTTCACAGTTGGGTGCCGACCAGTGATCTCCAGGATTTTTTGAGCGATATCAGACACAGTGGCATTCGTAAAACACAGTAGAGAAGGGATGCATTCAGACGGCTCATCTTGTTCCTGATACCAGGCTTGAGCTAATTAACTGGCCACACTCACATAATGATGAAGCAACTGATTATCTACAAAAAAAGAAAAATACAGTCCCACAGCTTTAAAAGTATCCAGGAGTTGGTTTCAACATTTTTTTGAAGACAAGCTTTTTCTGCAAGAAAAAATGTCAACAAAGGAAAAGCTAGCGGAGCAAGGGGAAAAAAGCGTCAAATTGGGTGCCTTCATTAAAAGAGTAAACAAAAGGTATCAAATGTCATTCCTTCATTGGATCATTGAAAAATGACATTTTGTTTTCCTCAACAAGAACATTTAATTGTTTTCGGACCTCCTCCACTTGACATACAGTAGTTTCATTTAATTAGTCCAGAGTGTATAGTTCACATCCTAAAATTACTGTTACAATTAACAAATGTTGAGTTAAAGTGAATTTATATTTGGTGGGTAGATATATTTTAGCAAGAAAAGTGTCAAAAGATGTGTTAAGAAATGGAATGTAATGGAAACTGGAATAGCTCATATCATTTGAAACTTTTGGGCAAAAAATTCTACACTGTACAAAATTATGCTTAACATCTCTTTGCTAGTTAACAGCATCCTTTGAAAAGGTTTCTCAAAATGTTCTTTTTTTTTTGCCAAAATTAAGGGATTAGATGACGCATATGACTAATCTCCAAAATATAAAAAGCAATGACAATTTGGAATGCGGTTGTTGTCTTTCAGGTCTTCCAACAGGGTGTACACAGCATTCCATCATTTGTTTGATACAGTTTTTACACCTGTTTCAACAAATAAAAATTCACTTTGAGAACAATTGAATAATATTTGCCCAACAGTACATGTATGAATGTATGTAACCATTTAGAAACTGTGTGGACAGCAAAAAGTGTACTTAAACAAGGGCGGGCTCCAACTTCGAGGTTATTCTTTCCACTGTCCATGCTATAACTTAAAGAGAATGAAGTGGAGATTGAAGCATGTGGGACTTATTAAAAACAATTTCACAGCCCTCCAATCAGATTGCTGTGGCACGATTATCCTCTCTTGACATAGCAACAGGGCTGTCTCTCTGCCAATCATTTCGTAAACTGGCTTAGTTCGGATGGGGACATCGAAACCTGTGCAGCAACATCCATTTTAGATTATTTAACACGCAGTAAAGTGAATAATGGTGGAAATCAGGTTCTTTGTTCTGTCACTTGCTAAAATGATCATCCTGTACAAATGTCTGTGTAGACAGGTGGATGATACCACGTGGGATGAATATGGGAAATGAGGAATTTCGAACTGTAAATAAACATATGCAAAGTTTAAGTGTTGAAGAATAAAACATTCCTTTCTTGATTTCTGCCTGTGAAGAGTGTCTTCTGAGGTTTGATGCCAATAGGATGGCTGTAACTATGACAATATACAGTACTTCAGAGAATAAAACAATACATGTGGTGTATGTGGTGTGTTTAAAAAAAAAAAAAGATCAAAATGTTTAAGAAAAATGGTAAGTTGCATTGTGTGATTAAAGTCTGAAGCGCTAAAATGTGGAAAAACAATGTGTTCAATGGCTGAAGAATATATTTCATTAAAAAAAAAATCCAGTTATAAGAAGTATCGAAACTTTTTTGGTAGTTATGGATGTTTTGTAAATTTTTATTTGAATCTAATGCAAAACAAACTCCCCAAATTTATTTAATAAAGTGCACTGTGGTCATTTTGATGGTAATTTTTTTTTTGGATTCCATGGATTCATTCATATAATAGATTTTTAATTATTCATCGTTTTATTTTCACCTTTAGTTTATTGGTTAGGGCTCTTCAAAATATAACCATGGTTCTTAAAGTTATTGTTGGCCAGTCTTAGATTTAGGTTGAGTTGGAGAGCATCAGATGAAAAGCAGGTAGGTTGAGTTGAAAAGCAGGATGACCTGAGATAGGGGAAAACCGGTAAGGTGAGGCAGGACTCCTGCTGAATCTATCCATCCATTTTCTTGCCCGCTTATCCTCACGAGGGACACGGGAGTGCTACAGCCTATCCCAGCTGTCATCGGGCAGGAGGCAGGGTACACTGAACTGGTTGCCAACCGTAAAAACACTAAATGTAAAATCTTCTTTGAAACCGTATGGTACATGGACATATTGTACAGCGCCAGAACTCCAATACAGTAGGTTTATTCTCAGACCTTTTCTCAACATTTTTTCTATATCCTTCAACTCTGTTTCTTTTATTTTTGTAAATAAATACTTTTTGATTCAGCAGGGGCGGCACGGTTGGGAAGCTATAGAGCTTTGGCCTCACAGTTCTAAGGTCCGGGGTTTGAACCCAAGAGTGTGGAGTTTGCACGTTCTCGTGGCTGTGTTGGTTTTCTCCAGGCACTCCAGGTTCCTCCCACTACCCCAAAAAATGCAATTGGATACTAGTCTAAATTGCCCCTCGGTGTGATTGTGAGTGCGTCTGTTTGACTCCATGGGCCCTGGGATTGGCAGAAAATAGATGGATACACACGTACTTTAAATGTATACACACACAGTGCAACACCATTGACCACCCCAATGACTAATGCTGGAAGACTTATTTATTTATGTATTGTGACAGACTGCAAGTGATTAGATGGATCATAGATAGTATTTAAGTTGAATAAGTTTTGCTTCTGGATATATGTCAGCTTTTTAAATGAAGTACATAGTTTGAGCAGAACGGTTACAGACAATAAATATTTAAGTACAAGCATTTCCCTGTGAAATAGATCTACAAACCTAGGTCTTTTTGCCTCATATTTGTCTCGAGTTTTGTTTATGCTTTTCTTTTTCTCATTTTGGGAGAATGATGCTCCTGGAACATGTAGTGCATTACTCTTGCTACTTTTGCTGACAGAGCTTTTTTTTTGCCAAAGCCGTAATGTTTTAGGAAGAGAAAGTGGTCATATACAGTATCTCACATTTTTTCCTATGTTGATGCGCATCGACATAAAATCCACATTAATCCCACTGCACACCGAGCGAACCAAATTCAACACTTGAGCAGTGTGTGATGGTCGACAATTTCCTTTTGTGAGCAGTCGGGGGTTAGCCATCAGTTTAAGTATTGTAGTAGATGTAATCAAAATGATTTCACACACACACAATAAATACAGAGTCTAATATGGCGATCGCGAGCAAACTCGAGACCAAGCCTAGTCTGTGGGTCCAAGCTTTCTAACACAAGGTAGGAGCAATTGACTCACAAGAAGTGGGTCGACAAATTCTCAAGTGTCATTGAAGGTGAACAAAATGCAGATGTGGGTAGAGTATCCAAATATCTCAACTAAGAGTATTGTTACTTTACCAAGAGTATTGTTACTTTAAAATAATATAATTCAAGTAAAAGTAAAATGTCGTCCTCTAAATAATTACTCGAGTCACAGGTAAAAATACTCAGTGAAAAAATATACTCAGGTACTGAGTAACTGGTGAGTCTTCTTTTTCTTTCAGTTTGTCCCATTAGGGATCGCCACAGCGTGTCATATTTTTCCATCTAAGCCTATCTTTTGCATCCTTTTCTCGAACACTCACAGTCCTCATGTCCTCCCTCGCAACATCCATCAACCTTTTCTTTGGTCTTCCTGTTGCTCTTTTGGCTGGCAGCTTCATCCTCAGCACCCTTCTACCAATATAGTCACTCTCTCACCTCTGAACATGTCCAAACCATCTAAAGTCTGCTCTCTCTAATGTTGTCTCCAAAACATCCAACTTTGACTGTCCCTCTAATGAGCTCCTTTCTAATCCTATACAACCTGTTCACACCAAGCAGGAACCTCAACATCTTCATTTCTGCTACCTCCAGTTCTGATTCCTGTTGTTTCTTCAGTGCCACTGTCTCTAATCCGTACATCATGACCGGCCTCACCACTGTATTCTAAACTTTGCCTTTCATCCTGGTGGAGACTCCTCTGTCACGTAGAACACCAGACGCCTTCCGCCAACTGTTCCATCCCGCTTGTACCCGTTCCTTCACTTCCTTACCACACTCACCATTGCTCTGTACTGTTGACCCCAAGTATTTGAAGTCATCCACCCCATCATCTCTTCTCCCCGGGGCTTCACTCTTCCTCCTCCGCCCCTCTCATTCATGCACATATATTCTGTTTTACTTCGGCTAATCTTCATTCCTCTCCTTTCCAGTGCGTGCTTCCATCTTTCTAATTGTTCCTCCGCCTGCTCCATGCATTCACTGCAGATCACAGTATCATCAGCGAACATCATGGTTCAAGGGGATTACAGTCTAACCTCGTCTGTCAGCCTATCCATTACTACCTCAAACAGGAAGGGGCTCAGCGCGGATCCCTGATGCAGTCCCACCTCCACCTTAAATTCTTGTGACATACCTACGGCACATCTCACCGCTGTTCTGCTGCCCTCATACATGTCCTGTACTATTGTAACATATTTCTCAGCAACACCAGACTTGCGCATGCAGTACCACAGTTCCTCTCTTGGTACTCTGTCATAGGCTTTTTCTAGGTCTACAAAGACACAATGTAGCCATACTGTTGTCGCAGATACTTACTTCTGTCCTGAGTATAGCTTCCAGGACTCTTTCCCATAATTTCATTGTGTGGCTCATCATCTTTATTCCTCTGTAGTTTCCGCAGTTTTGAACATCTTAAAAATGGGGACTAGCACATGTTTCCTCCATTGTTCTGGCATCTTCTCGCCCGCTGGTATTCTGTTGAATAAGTTGGTCAAAAACTCCACAGCCACCTCTCCAAATTGCTTCCATACCTCCACTGGTAGGTCATCAGGACCAACTGTCTTTCCATTTTTCATTATTTTCAGTTCCTTTCTAACTTCTCCCTAACTGATCAATGCCACTTCCCGGTCATTCACGCTTGCCTCTTCTACTCTACCTTCTCTCCCATTTGCTTCATTCATTAGCTTCTCAAAGTACTCTTTCCATCTACTAAACACACTACTGGTAACATAATTCCATCACTTTCCTTAAATTGTGACTGTCATGAAATGGATGATTTTTGGAATATTATTAATGAAAAACCCACAGCCAATCTGCTCCCATGTGTTTTTTCACCACAAAACATGATTTTGACGTATACAGTGTTAAATAATCATCCATATGTTCTCATTTTCTTCAAACTGTAGTGGGTTACACATCACCACCAAGCTTGTACCTTTGAACTCACTGTCTTGATGTAATCAATCTAATTTGTTAATACCTTTAAACTCACTGTCTTGATGTAATCACTCTAACTTTATGTAATCAATTTAACGGATGAAAACAATCAAACAGTCTGACACGTCTTAGTTTATGTGTCGCAAGCCTTCAATGGTTGTGACACACTCACACACACACACATCATGTCATTCACTGAATAAAAGGAAGCTGCAAGGAGACACAAGTTGGAGTTGGTTGGAAGCAGGGAAGTCCTGTCGCTCCCCTTGCAGCAAGTAAAACTTGAAGCCTTGTCTGTTCGGCTTCTTTTAATAGAGTCAAGCTTTTAACCTGACATTTGGTCCTTTGAGCCGGATCCCAACACACCACCGCCCATTGAGGAGGGAGAAGACACACCGAAGTCTGTCAACAGCCAGGAGCATTTAGCTGTTCCTGAAGAAAAGCCCTGGTGGGACGTGAATTCGCGGCCAGGCCGGTGTTAGAGTCCAATCTCCCCTCGGTGGACGAAGGTCGACGGGATCACGAACAACTGGCGTCCAGACAACGCGTGAACCGGTAAGTGAAGGTTACTCCGCCAGAAGGAGGTTGAAGGCTACTCCGCCGGAAGGAGGTTGAAGGTTACTCCGCGAAAAGGAGGTTGAAGGCTACTCCGCCAGAAGGACGTTTTAAGGTTACTCCACCTTTAAAGAGGTTATTTATTAGGATCCATAAATGTGTGAGTGAGTGAATGTAAGTGTGAATGCCATTACTTGTGGAATCATAGGTCACGGATGGAAACCTAACGGTGCTAACAGAAGACCGTGTTCCGGTGAAGTACACAAGGTAGTGGATTAGGACTTGGGTCCCAAAAAGGACAAGTAGTCTGTACGGGAAAAATGTAGAAAACATAATGGGGAGCGGGAACAGTAAGTCTGCCCTAGAGAGCTATTTAAAATTTATGGAACAATGTTTACCGGGCAGCACGATGTTTCTTAAAAAATGGAAAAGAAAACATGGTTTTAATGTCAAATTAACAGTTGAACGATGCAGCTCGTTGGTAGAAAGATTGATGGCAAGTGTCGCAGGAAAAAAAAAGAAAAGCCAAGATTAAGAAAGACCTACAACTCAGGATGGCAAGAGCTTGGTTAGCACAGGCAAAAAAGAAAAAGGCAGGAGAGACAGCTGAAGTAATCCAAGCAGCGGCTGTAATAAGGCCAGATGAAGAAACTACAGCTACAACAGTTCATGAACAGGCTAAGGAAAGAGAGAGAAAGAAAGAAAGCCGTAGGAAGGAACAAGAAGGAAAAGAGAAAGGAAAAAAGCAGAGAGAAAAAGAGGAGGAATATGAGTTTGATAAATATGGAGATACAGCAACAAAGCCTTTGTCACCCAAGGTCACAAGAAGAGGTACTAAACATGGAAGAACTGACATTTATCCATGTTTGACAAAGAACAAAAGGAAATATGGAATAAAAGGGCCAGAAATAGACCCACCTACTGTACAAAATTATCCCCTAATTGAGGTAGCAAATCCACATTTTGGGGTATGAGGTGATGCAGAGAGAACACTCAGGGTTTATCGACCGTGGACTGAGGTTGAATGTACTGAAGCATGTAAGAGCTTAGGAGATGTCAAAACAGATGCAGAAGGTTTTGTAGCCAGACACAGACAGTTGAGGGACTCATATCACCTGAATGGATTAGAAC
Source organism: Syngnathoides biaculeatus (assembly GCF_019802595.1). NCBI lineage: Eukaryota > Metazoa > Chordata > Actinopteri > Syngnathiformes > Syngnathidae > Syngnathoides > Syngnathoides biaculeatus. Next base: position 24,463,614 of record NC_084652.1, on the reverse strand, counting down.
TTGAAACAACGCTCAGGAAGTGCCTCACATATGATTGGGCAAGAGTTAGAGGAGATTATACAGGCAGAAATGCTCAAGAAGGAGTTCTACCCCATACAGATGATGCCCTGCGAGGACAAATAGATGCAGTCTACCAAAGGATGTCAACACTGTTTAGACCAATCCCTGATTTCAATAAGATAGCACAGTGTAAACAGAAGGAAGATGTCTTTGAGTATAGGCATAGATTAGAAGAGACCTTCAAGAAACACAGCGGAATGACAGAAGATGGGGACGATAACAACCCCTATCAGAGACAGCTCAAACAAGCCCTTATGTCAGGCCTTGAACCAAAGTTGTCGGATTTTATCAGAAAACATAATGTTAATCATGCAACATGCCCACTAACTGAGTGTATGAACTGGGCTTAGCATGCTCAGATACTAACTAAGAAAAAGAAAACTACTGTACCAGTAAATACATTCTTCTTAAATGAACCAACGGAAACTGGAGTACTCTACATAGGCCCTTCAGGGCATAGAGGAAGGGATAGAGGACATGGACAGATGCGAGGACGTAGGTGGGGTCAGTCAAACACAAGAAGATACACAGAGTGTTGGAAGTGCGGCGAACTGGGACATATAGCTCGAGATTGCAAATCAGGCAGAGGCTACCCAGCTGAATACGAAAAACCCCCTGCGCACAACCCCACACAAGGATGATGCCAGGAAGTGCAGAAGCTACATGCAGTAGAGGCCATCTGCACAATAGACACAACGAATGCAGAAATACTGTTCAACGATTCATCTACTCAGCTCAAGCCAATGCTTTCTCTACTGGTAAATGGCCAATCTGTTTCATTTTTATGCGATACAGGAGCAGATAAATCTGTACTAAAAGTGAAAGTTCCTGGACTAACTTTATCCTCAGAGAAAGTTTTTGTAAAATCAGCTAACGGACAGATAAATGCACAGCCTGTGACAACACCATTATGGTTCAAAGCTCAGGAACACTCTAGAGAAGTCGAATGTACAGTTGTGTACGCACCCCATTGCCCCAAAAATCTGCTAGGAAGAGACCTGATGCAATTACTTAATGTATCTGTGATTTCACCAGCCACGGAATGGTGGCTACTACAGATCAACAAATTCTCATCCAGGAGAGTTATGGATTTCCCCATTACTACTGGACCTTAGACCTGCCCCAAAATGAAGTAACTGAAGCCTCAACTGAACTACTAAATCTAGTTCAGGTTCATCTAAACGCTCCTTACGACATGCATAATCCTAACGATCTTCATGTTACACTCAGGTATAAAATGTCACCTGGACCAGATCCACCTTATGACTAGCGAATACACAAACTCGGACCGCAAAGAGTAACTCTTAAAATGCTCTATGTAGATAAAAATGGCAATTCTGGGTGCAGTGTCTTAGTTCCTGAAAAGGTGCAGGAAGTTTCCAGAGGAAGAACAGAACCCCACATGTCCCTCACCAAGGCAAAGTATCAATCTAGGGAAGAAATTGGTCATGTTGTATCAAAGGGAGAGAGAATTACAACTTGTAAAACTACAGGCGATGGGTGGGACATTGATCTCAGTGGTACAATGTACTGAAAGCACATGGGGTGGGTAATCCATCTCACTCCACAATCACATCTCAATGAATCAGATGACACATGATTAGTAATGACAGCACCAATGCACTCAGATCGAGAAACCTTACCAACACACTTGTGGTCACAATGGAAAACTGATGTAGGTCTAATGACAACAGCTACCCCCGTATTTATAAAGCCCAAAAATGATTACCAACCCAGGATTAAGCAATATCCCCTAAAACCAGATGCAATTGAAGGCATAGGTAAAGTCATAAAAGAAATGATTCAGGCAGGCATTCTCATTGAAGACCCAAACGCTATGTGTAATACACCTATTTTTCCAGTACAAAAAGCAGACGGCAGTTGGAGATTAGTACAGGACCTAAGAGCAGTAAATTCAGCTGTGGAAAGCAGGGCCCCAAATGTGCCAGACCCACACACTCTCCTGAACCACTTAAAACCAAATCAGAAGTTTTTCACTGTAGTGGACTTGAGAAATGCTCTTTTCTCCATCCCTGTAGCCCCAGAATCACGCGTGTGGTTTGGTTTCACATACCACAGCAAGAAGTACCCTTACACTCGTCTACCCTAGGGGTTCTGTGATAGCCCCACTATTTTCTCTGCAGCAATCCAGAACTGTTTAGCAGGCTTCACCGTGCCCCCACACTCGCAATTGCTTGTGTATGTGGATGACATCCTTGTATCAGCAGACACAGAAGACCATTGTAAAGAAACTTCCCTTGAATTACTTAGACATTTAGCAAAAACAGGAAACAAAGTCTCACTGCAGAAACTACAATATGTTCAGAGAGAAGTGAAATTCCTAGGCCATCTGATCAGTGGAGATGGGAAGCGTATGAGTGAAGATAGGAAAGAAGCGATACTAACTGCTCCGAAACCACAAACCAAAAAGCAATTGATGGAGTTTTTGGGCTTGTGCAACTACTGTAGACTCTGGGTCCCAAACTATGCAGAAATAACTCAACCACTGTTAGACTTGATGTACACTACCCCTTTAGCCATGGCAGATAAATTCTCTTGGTCAACTGAAGCTGAAAATGCATTCACCCAAATTAAGCAAATCATGACGGACTCCACAGTGTTAAATCTCCCAGATTATTTTAAATCCTTTACACAAACAGTAGACTGCAAAGGCTGTTATATGACATCACTCTTATCACAGAAACATGGTGATAGAATGAGACCTGTGGCTTTTTACTCTAAACGTCTTGATCCAGTTTCATGCGCACTACCTCCTTGCGTTCGTGCTGTTTGTGCCGCATCTCTTGCAGTACAAGCCTCTGCGGAATTAATTTTATTCCATCCTTTGACACTGTTGGTTCCCCATGAAGTTGAAGTACTGCTGCTGCAAACCAAAATGAATTTTCTTTCACCCGCCAGACACTTGTCTTTGGTCTCTACTCTATTATCACAACCCCAGCTAATGGTTAAACGATGTACTAATTTAAACTCGTCCACTTTAATTCCTACCAATAATGATGGTTCTCCACATAATTGTCAAGCGCTAACAGAGCAAGATTACAAGCCCCGGCATCATTTAAAGGATACGCCATTGAACGAGGGAGAACTTTTGTGTGTGGATGGCTCTTGCTTTAAAGATATTCACGGGAAAACTTTAACAGGATACGCGATTGTTTCAAGCACAGATGTTATTCAGGCGGGACAGCTCCCACCCACATACTTAGCACAAGCTGCAGAAGTACTGGCTCTTACTCAAGCATATAAATTGGCACAAGGACGTTGTCTCACCGTTTACACCGATAGCCAATAGGCCTTCTCTACTGTACATTACTGCGCAGCCCAATGGCAGCGTAGAGGAATGTTGACATCTACTGGTAAACAAAACTTTACTTTCACAACTATTAGATCCTGTACTTCTCCCTACTCGATTGGCGTTATGTAAATGCACAGCACACACCTCAAAACAGGATGCTGTCTCCCTGGGAAACGCGTTCGCTGATAAAATTGCCAAGGAGGCAGCAACAAGAAAATATGGCACACAGATTCTGACACAGTCACACGCCCCCAAACCCCCTATTGATTTATCAGTTCTACAAGACATGCAAAAACATGCTCCTCAAAGTGAAATCCAGTTATGGCTTACAGAAAAAGCTGAATTAAAAGATAACATTTACATAATTAATGGTAAACCTGTATTACCAAAAAAATTGTTTAAAACAGCAGCAATTTTGAGTCATGGGCCTTCCCATGTCTCAACAGGAGGGATGGTAGCTATTGTACACAGACATTTTCATATCTTTGGATTCAATTCTTATTCAAAAAATGTTTGTAGATCATGTGTTATTTGCTGCAAACACAATACTCAACGAAACTGCAGACCGAAGAGAGGGCAGTTTCCCCAAGCTAGGCATCCTTTCCGGTTTCTACACATGGATTTTATTGAGTTAAACAAAGTTCAACATTACAAATATTGTTTAGTAGTGATCTCTCCCTTCTCTAAATGGGTCGAGATTTTTCCATGTACCAGTGCTGATGCTATCACTGTTGCAAAGGTCTTGTGTAAATATATTATTCTTTCTCATGGCATCCCAGAAAACTTTACAGCGACAATGGGTCGCACTTTGTGAATGAAATAATCAGTAAAGTAGCTGCAAATCTAGAAATAAGGTTGAAAAATCATTGCTCCTATCACCCACACAGTGCAGGGTTAGTGGAACAAACTCATGGGACAGTGAAGTCTCGATTAAGGAAAACCATGGAACATACAGGGAGACCTTGGACAGAATGTTAACATTTAGTAAAACTTTATATGAGAATAACCCCAACAGATAAGGGACTGACCCCATTTGAAATAGTATACGGTAGAACATTTAGACTGCCCATGGTAGAGCAGCCGGTTCAGCAGTCGGAAGAAGAAAATACTTTAGCCGACTGGATGAAAGAGATGCTAAAAAATAAAACTGTCAAAGAACCAAATGATCTGCCGCCTTCTCTACCTTCTTCACAGGTGCCGTTGGTGTCCAATGGTGATTAGGTCCTGACAAAGGTCATCAAGAGGAAATGTTGGTCCTCACCTCGCTGGGAAGGTCCTTACCAGGTCCTGCTGACCACTCCCACGGCAATAAAGATAGCAGAGCATCCCACATGGATACACCTGTCCCATTGCAAGCCTGTGGCCCCCTTTTCGTCCAACGTCGAGTAGCGGTGGAAGTCCGGCAATGGACACTAACACTTGGTACTCATATGTGTAGATGGTAGCAAACATTCATAATAAATCGAATTGTTACGTATGCTCTATCATGCCAAAATCATCTTCTCAGGTAACCCTGCGTGCACAACCAATGATAGCTCAACAAGGTAAATGTTTTGCTAGTTATGCTGGAATTGGATACCAACATCCTACTATTAGCCATATCGACAGCAGCAACCCCCAGGAAATAGGCCTAAGAGCTAACTCCTGTGATTCAACCTTCTGGGTCAATGTTAACTTTACTATAATGGGTCTCCCTGTCCCTCACATTGTGAATCTACCCGTTGACTCAATACATCCCAATTGTTATAGCCAAACTAAAGTTAATATACCAATGGGCACCTTACCACATCAGAAATCTAATCAGATGAATGTTCATGGGTTGGGTGCTCCTCTCAACTATACATCCACCTCCAACGGATCTTGCATGGTGGAGGGAGGATGGTGGTTGTGTGGTGACTATGCCTATTTTCATCTTCTTGCAAATTGGACGGGGACATGCCCCCCTATCTTAGTCACAGATCACACAGTTATCATATCGACCACCCATATGTTTAAAACCCCTAAAAGGAAGCGAAGTGTTCAATTCGAACCACATGATTCAGTTTGGGGCTTAGACATCCCAAAAGAATATAAGCATTGGACAGACGGAGAGAAAGTCCTTATGCCACTATTCCCCTGGGTTGGCACTGCTAAAAATACACTCCGTTTAGAAACTGTTGATTATAGAGTCAAAGTATTTGTTAATCAGTCCATCCTAATTGAAGAAGGTCAGAATAGGGAAATAGCCGCCATACGTTTAATGGTTCTACAAAATCGTATAGCCCTGGATTTACTCACAGCATCTATGGGAGGAGTTTGCGTTCTAATTAACACCACATGCTGTACATATATCCCTGATGAGATAAACACCAACGTTTCTGTGGCGATAAAAGCCCTATATAATTTGAGAGATGCAATGAGCAACGATGTCCACCCCCAGATTTTTGATTTTTGGTCTTGGTTCACCTCTGGACCTTGGTATTTTGTTATGTTGAAGTTCTTTGGACCTTTAATTACTGTTCTTGGGTTGTTTTGCCTTTTCACTTTGTGTATAATCCCATGCTTTTAATCCGTGATGGCTAGAGCAATGTCAAATGTTTTTGTGAACTATTCCCTTTTACAACAAGTAGACCCTGATTATATACAGCTACAGCCAAAAGAAAGCATCCGATGCCCCTTTGTCCGCTCGAGTGTAAATGATGAACTTTCTGAAAATGCAACAGCAAGAGGGAAGCTTCTGATGTCCCCACTCGTATTTCCAAAATGATAAACAGGAGGGAAATGTTAAATAATCATCCATATGTTCTCATTTTGTTCAAACTGTACTGGGTTACACATCACCACCAAGCTTGCACCTTTAAACTCAGTCTTGATGTAATCACTCTAACTTGATGTAATCAATTTACCAGATGAAAACAATCAAACAGTCTGACACGTCTTAGTTTATGTGTCGCAAGCCTTCAATTGTTGTGACACACACGCACACACACACACACACACACACACACACACACACACAAAAATCATGTCATTCACGGAATAAAAGGAAGCTGCAAGGAGACACAAGTTGGAGTTGGTTGGAAGCAGGGAAGTCCTGTCGCTCCCCTTGCAGCAAGTAAAACTTGAAGCCTTGTCTGTTCGCCTTCTTTTAATAGAGTCAAGTTTTTAACCTGACATACAGCTTTTTGTAACCCCCGCCATGAAAATCCTCTTGAAGGATTTTTTTTTTTCGAGTAGAAGCAGGAAGTGACGTAAAGGACAGTGGCGCCCCCAAGTGGACTTGTTTGTTTCCATTAGATTTACCTCCGGGAACGTAGCTCGTTGTTCCTTCGTGTTAGCCAAAATGCCGGCTCATTGCATTGCTTGACATTGCTTGAATACTCGGGAGAATGGAATTATCCTTCATAAGTTTGAAAGAGACCCTGTTCATTGTGAAAAATGGAGTGCACGGGTGCAGAGGACGAGAGCTTTGTGGGTTCCAAATCGCAGGTAGGTGTGTATTCAGCTACTAAAAACAATAATAGTTTGGGGCGGACCACGTAATCGGTCTCTCATAACGTAACAAAAGATCCGCGTATGAAATATGTCGATGTGTGCATCAGACGGCGTCGGGCTGCTGCGCGGACGCCGGGGTATCTGAAGAACCCAGCCAACAATGTCTCACTCAGCCTCGTACGCGCAGTAATGCGCCCCGGCTCGATAGTGTTCATTGCTTACTGCGGTGGCTGTGAACAACCCTCTAAAAGCAGCACTCCTCGGCTCCAAAATCAGCCACACCGGCTGAGGCGCCGCGTTCGGCAGTCACAGATTCTGCAAAGGCTGCATGTCGGGCTTTGCGACGGGAGCGGCTCTGAAGAAACCAGCTGAGAATATGTCACTCAGTCGCGTGCGTGCACAAAGCGCCCCGGCTCGACTGTGTTGCTCAGTACTGTGGTGTCTGTGAACAACCCTCTACGGCTCGGCTCTTTCATAAGCCACACCAGCAGGCTGCGATGAGCCCCGATGGTTCATCTCCGCCGCGGAAATGGATCGGACAGGGATGTGGTTTGGCCGTGATCGCATATCATCTGAATATGGCTCGAAACAATAGTGTAATATTGCCCTGAGGGCTCGAAACAATAGTGTAATATTGCCCCGGTAACTTCATTCGCTTGTGTGGTGTTGTCCTTTTCGAAAAGACCTTTGGTGTCAGAAGGGACGTGTTCAATTTCCATATTTAGGGTGCCTCGCGTGTTTTCATTGGCGAATGTCCAGGTGACGTCACGGACAAAGGAGGCAGCGAATATGGCGACCACTTGGATATCATAGAATGACACTTCTGCAACTTTGCGCATGGATAACGTGCTCTGCTCAAATTTATTTTTCCGTATGGACATTGAAGTGAATAATGTTAATGTATTTTTCATTACAATATCTACTTTAGAATGTTTATAGGGACGACACTTGGGCTTTAATCACCTGTACTTGCTGCACCTCCTTTTCATCTCTATCCCTATGTCTGGCCAACCTGTAGAGATCCTTTTCCCCTTCTTTTGTGTCCAACCTGATGTACATGTCGTTATATGCCTCTTATTGAGCCTTCGCAACCTCCACCTTTGCCCTACGATGCATCTCAATGTATTCCTTTCACCTCTCCTCAGTACTCTCCATGTCCCACTTCTTCTTTACTAATCTCTTTCCTTGGATGACTTCCTGTATTTTGAGGTTCCACCGTCAAGACTCCTTCTCCTACTAGAAGACACCCCAAGTACTCTCCTGCCTGCCTCTCTGAATACCTTGGCAGTAGTTTTTCAGTCTTCTGGGTGCTCTTCCTGTCTATCTAGAGCCTGTCACACCTTTTTCCGAAAGGCCACACAACATTCTTCCTTTCTCAACTTCCACCACCTGATTCTCTGCTATACCTTTGTCTTCTTAGTCTTCCTACCCGCAACCTGAGTCATCCTACACACCACCATCCTATGCCGTCAAGATACACTCTCCCCCACCACTACCTTACAATCGGTAACCTCCTTCAGATTACACTGGCTTCACAAAATATAATCCACCTGCGTGTTTCTACCTCTTGTAGGTCACTCTATGTTCCTGTCTCTTCTGGAAACAAGTGTTCACAACTGCCAATTCCATAATTTTTGTGAAGTCCACCACCATCTGTCGCTCAAAGTTCCTTTGCTGAATGAATGATGATACTCCCAAACCGGTTTAAGATTAATGTTATGTTGCCTCCAATATTTAAAATACAGAATTACCTTTTTGGGCACTGTATGGGTTGTTTTCACTGATATCACATTTTTTGCTGAATTACCCATACATCACTGCATGCCGTCATTTAATCTCCCTACCTAACGTCCAACAGTGTTGTAGCCTCCAGAATGCTTTCTGTTACTGTTTGTGTTTTGTTTTTTACGGGTGTCTTGGGACTCAAGTACACAAGAGAGGACTTGCTAACCATCAGAGAGCCTTCTTCTGACTTTTCTTATGTGTTTTTTTTCGACAACTTTTGCCAATTCTCTGAAGCTTTTTCCAGAGTTGCTAGTCGGCCCGCTCTTCAAAGCCTCGCGACGTGATAGCAGGATCATTGAGACCCCACGAGGTGATATCTTGCATGGGGCTCCACTCTGATTGAGATTGACCATCATGTTTAGCTTCTTCCATTTTCTAATGATTGCTCCAACAGTGGACCTTTTTTCACCAAGCTGCTTGGCAATTTCTCCAGCGCCCTTTCCAGCCATGTGGAGTCAATTTTGTCTCTGGTGTCTTTGGACAGCTCTTTGGTCTTGGCCATGTTACAAGTGTGAGTCTTACCGATTGTATGGGGTGGACAGGTGTCTTCATGCAGCTAACAACCTCACACAGGTGCATCTGATTATGGATAATACATGGAATGGAGGTGGACTTTTAAAGGCGGACTAACAGATCTTTGAGGGTCAGGTGTTCAAATACTTATTTGCAGCTGTATCACACAAATAAATCACTAAAAAAAATAATAATACATTGTGATTTCTGGATTTTTCCTTTTAGATTATCTCTCTCAGTGGACATGCACCTACGATGAAAATTTCAGACCCCTCCATGATTTCTAAGTGGGAAAACTTGCAATATATGTTGTTCAATGTTCAAATATTTATTTTCTTCACTGTAGACTCACGGAAATTTGAAGGAGTGAACCCTGTCCACACACTCTCCATTGATGACCATTGGGACCGGGTCGACGCCGCACTTCCGGAAGACCAGAATGATTTTCTTTGTCTTTCTGCTGTTCAGTGTAAGTTTTTTTTGCAGAACACCACTCTTGACAATTTTCCAATCTCGTCTCTGTAGGCAGACATCTCCTTTAGAGATGAGCCCGAACACGGTGGTATCATCAGCAAACTTGATAATGGAGTTGCTGGGATAGGCTGGTATGTAGTCAGATGTGTACAGAGAGTAAAGCAGAGGGCTCAGTACACAGCCTTGGAGAGACCCGGTACTGAGGGTGTCACTGTTAAAGTGAAAACCTGCTACAACATTGCACTTTTTTTGGGGTTAATAAGAGGCCCTTTAAATGGTCGAAGATGCATGCTAACTCCCATGTAACATGAAGTTAAGTGCTATAATTTAATTCAGAACAAAGCCTCATCCCTGGTTGTAAGAGGATGTGCACACTTGTGCACGTTCTCCTCTTGTGTTTTCATTGAATTGTGATCATTGTAGTTCACATTATGGATTACAAGTTCCAAAAATTATTTATATTTCATTTCATTTTCCATTTTGAAATTTTAATAAGAGCTGTAATTTCAAAGAGGTGTGTAGACATTTTGTTGCATGAGTCCAACATTGACCTGACCAAGTTGTAACTAATGGAAAAATGTGTAACAGTAAAATAATAACTTATACAAATTGTGGAGCTGTTGAAAAATGTCACCCATTAAAGCAAGAAAGAAAATCACGAACCCTAACAATCAAATGGAGGAATTAAAATAAAACACATTTTAAAAAATGTTTTAGTCAAATTTAAAGTGCCCCATTTTGATCGTCTCATTTAAAATTAGTTTAACAGGCTAGACATAGTACACATATGAAAAGTAGCCATTCAAGTTATAAAACACTCACTTAAAAAAGTTAAAATATTTCACAAAAAAAACTCGAGTTTGCAGTACAATTTGAAAGCATTTTTGTGAAAAGAAATTATCAATAGAATTATTAGTACATACATGCAAATATATGTTTACATGCACAGGAAAGTAATAAATTACACTGGATCTAAACCACAATGTAGGATGATTAAGGAAAGAAAAAAAATCTGTACATTTTGTTTAAATATCTCAAAGCAATCGAGATCTAGGAATGATACGAATTAAGATCCGATTCTGATATTACACAATATACACCTTTCAAATGGTTCACTTTTGCAGCGTTTGGAACAACCAACCAAATATTTAGGTTTTATGCAAGGACACTGATGGTTTATGGGCAGTGAAAGTCTATTCTCAAGTTGTTCCCCAGAGTCATGGAACAACTGTCCCAATTACACCAAAATTTGTACATAAAAAGTACTTGGAATGTTATTTTGTCTTTATGGTGCCTCAGTAAATATGAAATATGAATTAAAATCATCCCCGCATTCCAGAGTTATTTTTCAGGAGAGAGGACAAAATTTCTTGAGCTTATCTACATCACAAACTCTCTGCCTTTCCGCTCCCAAGACATAGTGCTGTCAACATGAATACGTATGCTCTCACAAATGGGTCTTTGACACAAAGGGAACCAATCACAAGAAAGGGGGCAGTCTCAGCCAATTCCAGTTAACATACTAGAAAACATTTCACAAAATAGGTGGAGTTCCATCGTCTTGATGAACAGTCAATCTGTCAAAAACATATTTCAATAATCTTATAGGTGTTTATTCCAAATATACAACAGAATTTCCGAGGGAACAAAGCGAGATAGCTACAGTTGGAGGACAAACTCAAACAGTGGGTTGTTGAACAGAGAGCAGCAAGTAGAAGTGTCAGTACAATAACTACTTCGAACGAAGGCCACAGCACCAGCACACTGACTTAACATCTATGAAATTAGAGGCGATCCTTTTTGGTGCTTTCGGTTAATGAAAAGATGTAATCTCTCCATCCCCACACGAACAATTGTTTCACGGCAACTGCCAAAAGACTACCGAGCAAAGTTGGCCAGGAATTGTCACTGAACAGCCAGAAACAGCAGTGGCACTGACTCGATAAATGGTGACTTTGACGAGACGGAGCTGGCATGTTGGATGCCCTATTTGACCAACTCTTCAATTTGGACACTGAAGAAGAAGAATTGAAGGGATTTGTGGATGAGGAATGAACTGATAAAGTGAGTTTTACACATTTCTTTTGTGTGTTTACAGCTGAACAAGGTTGGGCAGATTATGAATATGGACATTGTTTGAACGTTTAGCTATTGCTAAATTGTTATTGCTTTGCACTATATCGAGTTTTACTATATTGTGATTGCACTAACGTTTGATCTACCATAACAATATCGGACTTTTTTATGTGTTAACTGAATCGAGGAAAAGTTCCCCTCCACTATGTGATATAAATGTTGCACTACATGTTATACCTTGCTGTTGTTAAAAGATAAACAGTGTCACGAAAATAATATGTCACTGACTTTGCCTCGGGGAAAAGAATAAAACTGCCTTTTATTCATTTCGGGAGAGAATGGAGTTGTCAGAATGCTGGTTTGTAATTTAATCATGTTTGACTGACCTATCTGACTGTTTTGTTGACATTCCCTTTAGCGCAGCTCCATCTAATGGATGCATAACGCAACCCCAGTCTCTACTGTAGCGTCTATTCTATCCGCCTTATGATGTGGTGCACCTTGTATATGAAAAAAGTATTAAAATAGGCCATTCATTGAAGGTGAGCCTTATGATGCACCTAGTGCGGAAAATACGGTACTTAATAAAAAAAAAAACAATTTGAAGCCAATTATTAATAGGTGTCAACATCTAAGGCTGTAAAACATTTGGAAAGTCATACTCAGAGTGTTCAAAGTTATAAATTATGTGTTCGCATGATGAGTGCAGTGAAGTGACTGACTTGAAGATATTTAAACTCTTCTTGAACTGTTTCAATCTTCAAAAAATACATAATTTAATTTTCTTAAAACTCAATTTGAACTTTTTTACTTTTTAAAAAATGTCTCTCTTTGGGAATAGGTAGAAAGCAAGTTAATGCACAAAATGACTCTCCGAAAAAAGGGTTGACCATCCGTATTTTGGGATCGCTGGCAACAAACCCAACATCGTGTTGGGGGGCTACCCGGCCCGTGAGATCGACGTTATCGCATCTCCGTTCGGGCTGGTGTCACATGCTCAACAACAATCAGCATCCACTCGACAACATCGTCGATAAATGGCCGTTGTGTGACGTCGCCCCCCACGATATGCATCATCTCTTCAACTGTGCTCAAAAACCGACCACGCAGACGGTGGAACACCTGTGGACCGCCCCGGCCGATGTGGCTCACTTTCTGGACCTTGATACTGAATAACGACCATCGTATTTGGCTACAACAACAACTCTCTGAAAAATAACACACATCTTAGTAACACAGAGAACGTGTATGACGATGGAACCAGTCATGCGTTTTTCACCAAAACTGTGCACATAACAACTGTCTTAAGTTTACTATGTGTGCCAGCAAGGTTCTAGAACTTGTGTCAAAAACGATACGTGAAATATTCACAAGTTTTTTTTCCCCCCTGGAGTCAAGTGCACTTTCCCAGCCTTGCCTGCCTTTTGGACACACCCATTTATATATCCCATTTTTATTCTGTGCTGTTGCTATTTAGCTTTATATTTAGTGTGGAATCTCTCCAGAAGAGCTCTCAGAACATTCCCTGGAATCTGCTGGTGCTTGTCTACGAGGGACTGGACAGCCTGTTTCACCTGCACAGAAATAGGATAAAAATATAGTCTCAACATAGCACTTTGCCTTCACTCAGCCAGTTACACATTTAAAACGATGTGCCATCAGCATACTTTTTCTGCCAGCTCTGAAGCAGTTATGTTCGGGTCATATGGAATTGGATCGCCAAGGAATGTCCGGAACTTCACTGGGAATCCACCATAAACAGGAACTATAGGAAGACGAAATGTCTCATACAGCCAACGGAAAAATCCTAGCAGGGAAGACAAAGGGAGTCAAAACACTGTCGTCTACATTATATATAGACACACACACAATGTGTGTTTTTCCACACAGTCTCCTCTAAAAGTATTGGAACAGCAAGGTCAATTTCTTTGTTTTTGTTGTGTAATGAAGATTTGGGTTTCAGATCAACAGATGAATATGAGACAAGAATTCCAGCTTTTATTTTATGGTATTCATAACCACCCAAGTGAGTAAAGGTATTTTAACAGGCATTATTAAATAAACATTTAATACTTATATAAACATTACTTGCAATAAAAGTATTTGAACACCCTGCTATATTGCAAGTTCTCCAACTTAGAAATCACGGAGGGGTCTTTCAACATGACAATGACCCCAACCAAGCACACAGCCTGGAAAACCAAGGAGTGGCTCCGTAAGAAGCATATCAAGGTTCTGGCGTGGCCTAGCCAGTCTCCAGACCCAAACCCAATAGAAAATCTTTGGATGGAGCTGAAACTCCGTGTTTCTCAGTGACAGCCCAGAAACCTGTCTGATCTAGAAAAGATCTGTGTGGAGGAGTGGGCCAAAATTCCTCCTGCATTGTGTGCAAACCTGGTGAACAACTACACGACACGTTTGCCCTCAATAATTGCAAATAAAGGCTACTGTACCAAATATTAACATTGGTTTCCTCAGTTGTTCAAATACTTATTTGCAGCTGTATCACACAAATCATTGAAAAATTATACATTGTGATTTCTAGATTTTTCTTTTTAGATTCTCTCTCTCTCTCTCATAGTGGACATGCACCTACGATGAAATTCAGACCCCTCCATGATTTGTAAGTGGGAGAACATGCAATATAGCCGGATGTTCAAATACTTATTTTCTTCACTCTAACTGCGCTGTACTAAGAGTGGGACATATTGACATCACCAGACTATTAATTCTTCATTTTCCAGGCTTTTGCTGTAGGCCGTTGCTTTCTTTTTTCCTGGAGGGTTCTCCCTTCAGTCTCCTCTTGCACCCTCTGTTGGTTTAAGGTCTGATCATTGAACTGGGCAGTCTAAGACTTTCCAATTTTTCCACCTCGTGAAGTCTTTTGTTGTGTTGGGAGTGTATTTTGGGTCATTGTCTTGTTGCATGATGAAGTTTCTCACTATTAGTTTGGATCCATTTTCTGTAAATTGCCAGACAAACCGTTTCTTTTGACTTCATAATTCATTCTCCTGCTACCATCATGACTTAGAGCAATAAAGACTCGTGGGCCTGTTCCAGAAGCACCCAATCAAGTCTAAACCATCACATTCCCCCCCCATCATGCTTCACAGATGAGCTTGTGTATTTTGGATCATTAGGATAGTTACCTTTTCCAGATTTTGGCCTTTATATCACTTTGGTAGATGCTAATCTTGCTCTCATCACTCCATAAAATTCGATTTCGACTCTTTTCTCATCTTCAAAATAATTTGCTTTTCTCCCAATTACAGCTCTCTGGTTTTCATGTTAGAGTAACAGAAAATGCAGTTTTCACAGGTAAAACGCAAATCCAAATACAAAACCTATTGTTCAAGCAATAAACATAAAAGGCAATATCTGAACAACTAGACACACCCATCAATCACATGTTACAATATATTTGCTTACTTGAAAAATGCGTGGCTTTAAACAAAAGGTGCTCTATCTTGAGTTAACACATTAAGATGTGCTGTAATTTCTCATCTATAATGTGCATCCCCGCCCCTGCCTCAAAAAAAAAAAAGTCAACGGTGTGCATTAAACATATGTAGGTGTAGAGGAAAGTGAAAAGAACTTCCCCATTGAATAAATGTATGCTGCTATCAAGTGGTTCTCAAAAAGGGTACGTATTCATTTTAATGTACCACTGCCACCTAGAGGTTTTGAGAAAGGTGTAAACTTTCATTCTATGATACAACCAACACCTAGTGGTTATGAAAAAGGCGTAGCCTACTCTTTCATTCCAATAAGACAGGGGTGCGTATGACTTCATATATGTAAAGTTGTGCTCATATGTTTACATACCCTTGCAGAATTTGTTTCTGTAATTCCAGATAGTTTAATTTGAATCCCAATGAAATTAAATGACACTGTAAATGTGTTTGGCCTGGCCCTTCATGTTTTCCCTAAAGAATTGTACCAATTTTACAAGGTAATCAAACATGAGCACAACTGTGTTTTTACTCATATAAGAAATAAAAGTCAGGCTGCGGATTCAAATTAAAAAAAAAAAAAAAGGATTGTGTTAAAATAAAGGGCTTAGCTTCAGACTAATTTAAAAAACTAACAAAATACAGATCAAACTTCATGTTTTAATGAGATGGGTGGAAGAAAAATCATGCATTGTAAAAATAAAGTATACATAGTAGGAGGTGTTTAAAACTTTGGAAGTACGTATTTATACAATGGTGCGCATTATACATGAGAAATTACGGAAAATACCATGATATAAAAACAGAAATTCTTAACTTTTGTCTCACTCATCTTTTGATCTGAAACCTAAATGTCTTCACTATATAGCAAAAAACAAAAGGATTGACCTTTGGTTGCAATACTTTTGGAGGGGACCGTTATCTATCCACAAAAGTTAATTAAGCAACCTTACTTACTCACCAACAATGTGATTATCTTTATTATTTGCAGTATTTTACATAAACTATTGTGTTATGACCCAAATAAAAATTACACGATAAAATCCACTCTAGCATTACTGTCCAATGGAAGTATGTATTCCAGTGTTGTTAGATAAATAGCTGAAAGTGAACTGACGTGAATTGTGAAGAGATGTGAAATAAATATTTGATGAAGGATAAAAAAAAAAAACTATTGAGAAACAACTCTGGCCAGACAATTTAATCAGCACTTACTCAGTGTTCCCAAAGATCTGAAGCCTTCTCGGACATTTTGAGTAAACATTGGAATTATGGCCTGAAAGAAAATGTATATTAAAGTATGGGTTAGGAAGTTGAAATACAATAATATGTATATTTATTGTACAATTTTGAGCTTGTCAATATGTACCTACTTTTATCTTATTGTGTTGAGATCTCTTAGAATACCATGTATGAAAGACACTTGAAAGGTATGGGGTGCAGTCATCCAGTAAAGCTTTCCATGTACAATTGAGTAGTTTGTAGTTACATGTTGCCAAAATACCAAAACAATGTTATTTTTCAAGTTGATGTTAGAGAGGACGGTACGGTAGCGCAGCTGTAGAGCAAAGTGGGTAAATATAGCAAAAATATTAGAATTTGAGAAGGGCCCTTTTAGAATTATTGTGAACATAATTATCAAGTGAACATATTTATCAAGCATTTGCTATAAAGCCAAAGTATTATCCTTGATTCGGAGAGTCTTTGCGCGAACAAGCATGTGTGGCCCACACTCAGCAGACACGCCTCGACCATCAGAGAAGGAGCTGCTTCCTGGTTTCCTGCACATCGTGATCAAAGAATGTGCCTTGCCATCTTGCTTGTTCCCCCCTCCCTTTTGACCTTGTGCGCTTTCGGAAAATAAAAAAAGGGGAGAATGCAGAGGCTGATTCAGAATGGGGTTGGAGATTGTAACTGGTCAGTCAATCCTGTTCTCCTCATAAGTATTTGAAAGATGTTTCCTTGTCTCTTTATTCCAGCGGTTACTGTAGGTTTTATATATATATATATATATATATGAACATGTCCAAACCATCGAAGTCTGCTCTCTCGAATCTTGTCTCCAAAACATCCAGCTTTGGCTGTCCCTCGAATGAGCTCATTTCTAATCCTATCCAACCTGGTCACTCCGAGCGAGAACCTCAACATCTTCATTTCTGCCACCTCCAGTTCAGCTTCCTGTTGTTTCTTCAGTGCCACCGTCTCTAATCCGTACATCATGGCCGGCCTCACCACTGTTTTGTAAACTTTGCCCTTCATCCTAGCAGACACTCTTCTGTCACATAACACACCAGACACCTTTCGCCAGCTGTTCCAACCTGCTTGGACCCGTTTCTTCACTTCCTTACCACACTCACCATTGCTCTGGATTGTTGACCCTAAATATTTGAAGTCATCCACTGTCACTATCTCTTCTCCCTGTAGCCTCACTCTTCCCCCTCCACTTTTCTCATTCACGCGCAAATATTCTGTTTTACTTCGGCTAATCTTCATTCCTCTCCTTTCCAGTGCATGTCTCCATCTTTCCAATTGTTCCTCTGCGTGCTCCCTGCTTTCACTGCATATCACAATATCATCTGCGAACATCATGGTCCAAGGGGATTCCAGTCTAACCTCATCTGTCAGCCTATCCATTACCACTGCAAACAGGAAGGGGCTCAGAGCTGATCCCTGATGCAGTCCCACCTCCACCTTAAATTCCTCTGTCACACCTAAGGCACACCTCACCATTGTTCTGCTGCCATCATAAATGTCCTGTACTATTTTAACATACTTCTCTGCCACACCAGACTTACGCATGCAGTACCACAGTTCCTCTCTTGGTACTCTGTCATAGGCTTTCTCTAGATCCACAAAGACACAATGTAGCTCCTTCTGACCTTCTCTGTACTTTTCCACGAGCATCCTCAAGGCAAATAATGCATCTGTGGTACTCTTTCTAGGCATGAAACCATACTGTTGCTCGCAGATACTTACTTCTGTCCTGAGTCTAGCCTCCACTACTCTTTCCATAACTTCATTGTGTGGCTCATCAACTTTATTCCTCTATAGTTCCCACAGCTCTGAACATCCCCTTTGTTCTTAAAAATGGGAACTAGAACACTTTTCCTCCATTCTTCAGGCATCTTTTCGCCCGCTAGTATTCTGTTGAATAAGTTGGTCAAAAACTCCACAGCCATCTCTCCAAATTGCTTCCATACCTCTACCGGTATGTCATCAGGACCAACTGCCTTTCCATTTTTCATCCTTTGTAGTGCCTTTCTGACTTCCCCCTTCGTAATCATTTCCACTTCCTGGTCCTTCACTCTTGCCTCTTCAACTCTTCCTTCTCTCTCATTTTCTTCATTCATCAACTTCTCAAAGTATTCTTTCCATCTATTTAGCACACTACCGGCACCAGTCAACACATTTCCATCTCTATCCTTAATCACCCTAACCTTCTGCACATCCTTCCCATCTCTATCCCTCTGTCTGGCCAACCTGTAGAGATCCTTTTCTCCTTCTTTCGTGTCCAACCTGGTGTACATGTCTTCATATGCCTCTTGTTTAGCCTTTGCCACCTCTACCTTTGCCCTACGTCGCATCTCGATGTACTCCTTTCGCCTCTCCTCCGTCCTCTCAGTATCCCACTTCTTCTTCGCTAATCTCTTTCCTTGTATAACTCCCTGTATTTTGGGGTTCCACCACCAAGTCTCCTTCTCCCCTTTCCTACCAGATGACACACCAAGTACTCTCCTGCCTGTCTCTCTGATCACCTTGGCTGTCGTCGTCCAGTCTTCCGGGAGCTTCGGTTGTCCATCGAGAGCCTGTCTCACCTCTTTCCGGAAGGCCGCACAACATTCTTCCTTTCTCAGCTTCCACCACATGGTTCTCTGCTCTACCTTTGTCTTCTTAATCTTCCTACCCACCACCAGAATCATCCTACATACTACCATCCTATGCTGTCGAGCTACACTCTCCCCTACCACTACTTTACAGTCAGTAACCTCCTTCAGATTACATCGTCTGCACAAAATATAATCTACCTGCGTGGTTCTACCTCCGCTCTTGTAGGTCATTATATGTTCCTCCCTCTTCTGGAAATAAGTGTTCACTACAGCCATCTCCATCCTTTTTGCAAAGTCCACCACCATCTGCCCTTCATAGTTCCTTTCCTGGATGCCGTACTTACCCATCACTTCTTCATCGCCCCTGTTTCCTTTACCAATATGTCCATTACAATCTGCACCAATCACAACTCTCTCCCTGTCTGGGATGCTCAGAACTACTTCATCTAGTTCCTTCCAGAATTTCTCTTTCAACTCTAGGTCACATCCTACCTGTGGTGCATAGCCGCTAACCACATTATACATAACACCCTCAATTTCAAATTTTAGTCTCATCACTCGATCTGATACTCTTTTCACCTCCAAGACATTCTTAGCCAGCTCTTCCTTTAAAATAACCCCTACTCCATTTCTCTTCCCATCTACTCCGTAGTAGAATAATTTAAACCCTGCTCCCAAACTTCTAGCCTTACTAACTTTCCACCTGCTCTCTTGGATGCACAGAATATCAACCTTTCTCCTAATCATCATGTCAACCAACTCCTGTGCTTTTCCTGTCATAGTCCCAACATTCAAAGTCCCTACACTCAGTTGTAGGCTCTGTGCATTCCTCTTTTTCTTCTGACGCTGGATCCGGTTTCCTCCTCTTCTTTGTCTTCGACCCACAGTAGCTGAATTTCCACCGACGCCCTGCAGGTTAGCAGTGCCGGGGGCGGGCGTTGTTAACCCGGGCCACGACCGATCCGGTATGGGATTCTTTAGATGAACGCTCATATTTGTTTGGCACAGTTTTTACGCCGGATGCCCTTCCTGACGCAACCCTCTGCATTTATCCGGGCTTGGGACCGGCCTACAGATTGCACTGGTTTGTGCCCCCATAGGGCTGCATTAAAAAAAACCATGAATTTATTGGAGACTCTAAATTGCCCTTTGGTGTGATTGTGAGTGAGACTGTTGTCTGTCTCTATGTGCCCTGTGATTGGCTGGTAACCAGTGGCTAAAAAAAATGGATGGATGATATAGAGTATAATAGTTATAGTATTCTATGTCTGCTTATGGAGTTAATACAGCAGTAAAAAATTAATGTTTAAAGTAATTAAGGAATACTGTAGATCATGCCTCTTTAGGATTCAGCGTACAGTATGAAGCATGTCATGTTCTGTATTGGGCACTGATGTGCTGTGTGTTACCATAAAAGTGGTCAAATTTCATACCAGGCACATTGGACTCATCTGTGTCCAAGTGCACGACTCCGCTTTCCTCCCACAACCCAAAGACATGCATGGTAAGTTACTTTAAGACTATGAATTGCCCATAGGTGTGGATGTGATTGCAAATGTTTGTTTGTTTCTATGCCTGGGTGGCAACCGGTTCATGGTGTACTCTACCTCCTGGTCGAATTTAGCTGGGATAGGCACCAGCAATCCAGTGACCCTTGTCAGGATAAGTGGCTCAGAAAATGAATGGCTTGTCACATAAAATCCCAAATTTGATCTCTCTTGCCCTGACTCAACGCATGAAATGCTCTCACATTTTCAGCCCAGCAGCGCACAATGTCCTTATTTCACTTTTTGTGTGCCTATCCTCCATCGCCAGTATTACTGTTATTTTTTTTCCCTGTAGTTAGCCACTTGGTGTTTCCAAAAAGATCCCTCATAGATTTCAATAAATATTGTATAAAATTCCACTCTTGTTTGTGTTTTGTGTGTGTTTTGAGTTTAAGTAAACCATTGTCATCTGGAAATTATGTATTATTTCATTTTTAATTACTAGTTCATAAAATTTAACAACCTTTAGATTATGAGACTGATAAAAGGTTCATTTCATAAATTGAATACATATAAAAAGCGACATGGTGCACTTTATGAGACAAAATAGCTTGATCTACAACGCTGAGCATCAAATCACGCTAAACTAGCAGCAAAGTGTCGCTGCTTCAACAAATCTATCCATCAAATAAATTTTGTTTTACCCAAATGCCAATATACTTTACAACAGTCATGGTTTTAATTAATGAAAATATTTGCCATGTTTGCAATACTGGATAAATGGTTCATTGCAATGAGCTCACACATTGCTAGTCCACCGTCAGACTACTGATTTGTGATTTGTCACGTATGTAAAATCTAAACTAACATCTGTTAATTTTACCAATTAACAGACATTATTTGGTAAAACTTGCAAGCAAAATCATGAAGCAGACCTCATATTTGATGAGGACTGCTTCAAACATAAGCTTCTTTTGTCCCCAATGATATAGTCAAAACATTTTCAATTTAGGCATTTCATCACTAATATCCTTATGACAGGTATACAGTATTCCCACTCTACTTCGCACTTCACCTATCATGGTTCAGTGCATTGTGTTTTATTTTCAACCCCCCCCCCCCCCAAAAAAAAAAAGCCAGATCGGATTTTTGGAGAGGATTGGCTGCATCATCGAAGCTCCACCCATCAAGTCTCTCTTTCCCTGCCTCCTCCTTCCTCTCCGCCATTTCCTACACTGTCCGTGTGTGCGTGAACACTTCTCTAGTTCAAAATGGATCCAAAGAGCTCTGGTTAATCTTAAACCTGATGCCGAAGCACCCAACCTGAAGTGGAAGATCCAAAATAAGAGGATTGTTTGAAAAGAGAGTGAATTCGTTTTGTGGGCAGCAGATTTCAGAAAAATGCCCCGGTGACTAAGGAAGAGGTGGGAGCTACATTCGCTTTTGTGGATAGCAGAAAAACGGCCCCGTAAATGAGGACGAAGAAGCTGATGGATTGGTGATAAAGTTAAACTTTTGGATATGATCTAAGATGGCAGAAGTTACGCTTTTGTGGCGCCATTATGGCGTGAATGAATCACCGGTGGGCTACATAAAGAATGATGTGGTAAACATCGTTAAAACTGCTTCAACCACTTTTAATAAGGAAGCGAAATGTGTGACGATGAACCTCAAGCTGCAATGAGGGATTCACCCCCTCGAGGATGAGGCTTTTTGCCAAGGAAAGGTTGGTTTGAAAAATTAAAAAAGCGTATGACAATATGGTACAAGCTTTAGCAATTGTGTTGACGGGTTTATGTCCATGTACAGAGTGTTGTATTAAATGGATTAATTGTACTTAAAGTTATGTCATATTTGCTCTCTTGTTTTGATTTGAATGCTTTTATGTTTTGCTTGATATGGTTACATTGACTCGTGTTTGCTTATAGTTGCCTCATTTATCACATTTGCTATGTGCGTTGCGTTTTGGACCGCCCTAAGGAAATAAAAAAAGATAATTCCTGGAGTTGTGGCCAAAACAGGCTGGAGATGGTGAGAGAGACACATCCCGTGTTCTCCTTGCGAGCAAAGGTTTGTCTTGTCAAGGGGGAGCACCAAACCAGCAAAACGGAAGTGTTGTATCAGCGGAGCACCAGACATTGCGTCACAATTGTGCATCACGAGCATTCAGTGTGACATGAGAAGACATCACGCGTTTGCTTTGTTTATGATTTTCTGTACTGCAATAAAAATCTCATTTTATTGTTATTGTTTAACTAGACACTTATAGTGTTTTTTTTCTCAAGTGGGCAAAGCTGTCCTGTTGATTAAATATTCTGGTACCCACACGCCACCTCCAGCAGAAGTCTCTGAGTGATGAATGGCAACTACAGTAATATAAAACAGTAAGTGTTTTATAATTTATATTCATATTATACATTTATAATACTGTATATATTATATTCATAAGGTTTTATCATTAAAGATTTAACTAAATACCTTTTTTGCTTTAAATATACAAAGCACAAATACTGTTTACATATTTTAAACATTCTGGTAACTACAAACATACATACCCCATTACTTCACAGTTTTTCACTTTTTGCGGGTGGTTCTGGTACCAATTAACCGCGAAAAAAAAGGGATTACTGTATATATTATGAAATGTGAACGTAAGGAAAATATGTCACATGTGGAAAACCTTAGATTAAGATGAAAGCGGTTTTGATGATTTAAGGACAATTACGTACCACCTTAGAGTCAATGGCAACCTGGGCAAAGCCCTTACGTTTTCCCCAAAGAAGAGGATATGTCTCATCACTGAACAAAGCCTCCCTCACACCTCCAGGGGAGATCCCCAGCAGGTGGCCATTTTTCAGTGCCTGTACACAGTCTTCCTGGGGACCATGCATCACACTGAACACCTCCAACAGTAACTTGAAACCTGAAGGAACGAAAGGCAATAGAATATTTCAAAGCATAACGAAAAAACAGAAGAGATGAAATAATGGAAAGGATTACAGCAAAAACAGACAAAGGTAATTGATAAATCAATAACCATTATGTTTATGTCCATGTATTTTTATGTACAGAGGTATAACACTACACAAACTAAAATCATTGAGGTTTCAATTGGAAAAAAAGTAAAAAGTATTGACTGAAAAAAAGTTACTTTAACAAACAATATAAAAAAAACAACTAATTGTTGCTTATGATAGGAGGATTGATATGAGATTGAAAAAAAATATTTGACAACTATGTTAAGGGCATATGAATTAAAGCATGAATATATGTTAAAAAAAAATACTGAAGAGTGGGGAGCACTTGTAATTTTGCATCTGTCAGAAGGAGCGCATACCTGGTATTTTAAAAAGGAAGTGATCAGCAACAGAATGGCAGGTTCGTCCTTTCTGGATAATGACATTGGCTAAGAAGTAGTAGTAATCTATTGGAATGGCTCCATGATAGTACACTATCAGTGCTGGTCCTTTGTCGGGAATCTTGTCTATCCCATGGATCTCATAGCCTGGTGTTCAGAAAGATTAATCAATGCACAAGTTATTGAAGAATATCAAAACAAAGAGACAGTCACCAGATTTTTATAATGCCGTAAGTAGTAGCATTGATTTCCACTCTACATTGGCATTCCAAAGAGAGTTGAATTCAAAGTCAGGCTAGTGATCCTTTATTTACCTCCAAGCATTAGAAGAGTAGCAGTAGAATGCTCAACACACACAGACAAAAGATTTAGAGTGCACTTACAGTATGCAGGCCCAAATGCCTGAATTTCCTAAACAAAATTAATAAAGTCTATCTCTCTTCCGCTCTCTCACTCGGAAGTGAGTTAGCTATCTATCAATTTTGAGAAAGGCTGCAACTGCATAAAATCGATCTTTAGTTTACAGTGCCTTGTGAAAGTATTCAGCCACCTTGAACTTTTCAACCTTTCACCAGATTTTAGGCTTCAAACAAAGATTTTAAATGTCAAGAATCAACAAGAAATGGGACACAATCGTGAAGTGGAAAAAAATTTATTGGACATTTTATACTTTTTTAACAAATAAAAACCTGAAAGGTCGGACGTGAAATATTATTCGGCCACCTTGCATTAATACTTTGTAGTCCCACCCTTTGCTGCAATTACAGCTCCAAGTCGCTTGGGGTATGTCTCTATCAGTTTTGCACATCGAGAGACTGAAATTCTTGCCAATTCTTCCTTGCAAAACAGCTCGAGCTCAGTGAGGTTGGATGGAGAGCGTTTGTGAACAGCAGTCTTCAGCTTTGCCCACAGATTCTCGATTGGATTCAGGTCTGGACTTAGACTTGGCCATTCTAACACCTGGATATATTTATTTGTGAACCATTCCATTGTAGATTTGGCCATATGTTTTGGATCATTGTCCTGTTGGAAGATAAATCTCCGTCCCAGTCTCAGGTCTTTTGCACACTTCAACAGGTTTTCTTCCAGTATAGTCCTGTATTTGGCTACATTCATCTTCCCATCAATTTTAACCATCTTCCCTTTCCCTGCTCAAGAAAAGCAGGCCCAAACCATGAGGCTGCCACCATGTTTGACAGTGGGGATGGTGTGTTCAGGGTGATAAGCTGTGTTGCTTTTTCGCCAAACATATCGTTTCATCTGACCAGAGGAACTTCTTCCACACGTTTGGTGTGTCTCCCAGGTGGCTTGTGGCAAACTTTAAATGAGACTTTTTATGGATAGCTTTGAGAAATGCCTTTCTTCTTGCCACTCTTCCAGAAAGCCCAGATTTGTGCAGTGTATGACTGATTGTTGTCCTATGGACAGACTCTCCCACCTCAGCTGTAGATCTCTGCATTTCATCCAGAGTGATTATGGGCCTCTTGGTTACATCTCTGATCAGTCTTCTCCTTAATCGAGGTGAAAGTTTACAGGAACGGCCGAGTCTTGGTAGTTTTGCAGTGGTCTGATACTTCTTCCATTTCAATATGATTGCTTGCATAGTGCTGCTTGAGATATTTAAAGCTTGGGAAATTTTTTTTGCATCCAAATCCGGCTTTAAATTTCTCCACAACAGTATCTCGGACCTGCCTGGTGTGTTCCTTGGTCTCCATGATCATCTCTGCACTTTAAACAGAACCCTTGGATTATCACAGAGCAGGTGCATATATACGGAAAAAAATATGGATAATGCAGCAGCGCAATGATCCGAAACACACCAGCAAGTCCACCACTGAATAGCTCCAAAAAAAAAAAAAAAAAAAAAAAAAAAAGTTTTGGAGTGGTCAAGTCAAAGTCCGAATTCAAAATCAATTGGGATGCTGTGGTGTGACCTTAAACGGGCAGAGAGAAAACCCTCCAATATGGTGGAGTTGAAACAATTTTGGAAAGAGTGGGACAAAATTCCTCCAGAGCGATGTGAATGACTCATCACCAATTTTCGCAAATGCTTGATTTTATTTATTACTGCCAAGGGTGGCACAGCCAGTTCTGAGGTTAGGTGGCAATTACGTTTTCACAGAGGTTCAGAAAGGTTTTCCGCCTTAATAAATGGAACTGTCATTTGAAAATTGCATTTTGCATTTCCTTGGATTGTCTCAGTGATATTAAATCGCTGTGTGTAACATGGAAAAAAAAATCTAAACTTTTTCACGGCACTGTACAGTCTTCTTCTTCTTCTTTTCCTTTCGGCTTGTCCCGTTAGGGGTCGCCACAGCGTGTCATCTTTTGCCATCTTAGCCTATCTCCTGCATCTTCCTCTCTAACCCCAACTGCCCTCATGTCTTCCCTCACCACATCCATAAACCTTCTCTTTGGTCTTCCTCTCGCTCTTTTGCCTGGGAGCTCCATCCTCAGCATCCTTCTACCAATATACTCACTCTCTCGCCTCTGAACATGTCCAAACCATCGAAGTCTGCTCTCTCGAATCTTGTCTCCAAAACATCCAGCTTTGGCTGTCCCTCGAATGAGCTCATTTCTCATCCTATCCAACCTGGTCACTCCGAGCGAGAACCTCAACATCTTCATTTCTGCCACTTCCAGTTCAGCTTCCTGTTGTTTCTTCAGTGCCACCGTCTCTAATCCGTACATCATGGCCGGCCTCACCACTGTTTTGTAAACTTTGCCCTTCATCCTAGCAGACACTCTTCTGTCACATATCACACCGGACACCTTTCGCCAGCTGTTCCAACCTGCTTGGACCAGTTTCTTCACTTCCTGACCACACTCTCCATTGCTCTGTATTGTTGACCCCAAGTATTTGAAGTCGTCCACCCTCGCTATCTCTTCTCCCTGTAGCCTCACTCTTCCCCCTCTACTTTTCTCATTCACGCACATATATTCTGTTTTACTTCTGCTAATCTTCATTACTCTCCTTTCCAGTGCATGTCTCCATCTTTCCAATTGTTCCTCTGCATGCTCCCTGCTTTCACTGCATATGACAATATCATCTGCGAACATCATGGTCCAAGGGGATTCCAGTCTAACCTCATCTGTCAGCCTATCCATTACCACTGCAAACAGGAAGGGGCTCAGAGCTGATCCCTGATGCAGTCCCACCTCCACCTTAAATTCCTCTGTCACACCTAAGGCACACCTCACCATTGTTCTGCTGCCATCATACATGTCCTGTACTATTTTAACATAACACGGCACTGTACAGTAATGAGTAAATAATGAACTTAAGTGATTTTAACAAATCCCTGCAATATAACAAAGTGAAAAATGTAAGGGGGTCTGAATATTTTCCTTACTCACTGTGTATTGTGATCATTTTTGTTTCTGGTATTTTATAAATTATTGCAGTTGCCGAAAAGTTATGCCAACTCTCCGCTTGTCAGTGCTTCGCCAACAACACTGTCTATGGTGATTTGTACCTGTCTTTCAGAGACAGTATTTAAAAATGCGAAATGAGCCACCGCAACTTCTTTCAGGTTTGATGAATCGTGTGGTAATTTAATGTTTGTGCATCTACTCCTCTCAGAATGTAAATGAACTGCAAAAAATATTACCCGTTAAGAAAACAAAATCCTGAGTGTGCCTGCTTAGTAGATCAGCTTCGTAATAAAAGTTGTGCAACCAATTACGTTTGCGCCCGTTTTTGTATGCACAATTATTGTAAATCAGGCCCTTTGACTATTTTCATTTGTATTAGTATTGTTCATTTTATGATTGCATATACAAGCGTGCAAAGAACAACTGAAAAATGACAGCAAAAAAAATGTGACAAGAATATTAACTTTCAATGTTGAAATTTCCACACAAATCATCAACCGCGGTCTCTCTGACCAGCCATTCGTTCATCGGGTTATAAATCCAGGACTCTAGTCCTGAATTTGTTTTCTGTCTAATCATAATACTCTCTCGCCGTATGATTACAGCAAACCACCGCTATTCATGGGGGACAGTTGCCCAGCTATGGTGGCCTAAAAGTGTAATTAAACAATATCACAAATTGTTAAACGTTAAAATTTCAGAAAACACACAAAAAAATTATGAAACACTTTAATATTTCAGGAAACACAAAAACAAAAGCAGAAACACTTTTACAAAAAGACTGAACAAATTATAACTGGGGAAACCCAGAAACGGAGGGGCCCATTTCACAGACATTCTTGGAAATCCCACAGCCTTTCACCATTCATTTTTCAATGTACCTTGCATGGATTCTGGTCTTGGGGAAGGTAACAGTTGCTTAACCACGTACAATGAACCATTGCTGAACTATACTCAATGTATAATGGAAAAGCGTACCTTGTGACGAGAATGTATGCAAGGTAGATCCCTCGCTCAGTCCATTCAAAAATGAATGGAGGCGGCAGCTTCCTTACAAATATCCACACTTTCCCCTTCATTCTCACCAGCGTTCTCTCTCTTCAGCAACCTGCTTCTTCCTTAACCATTAGGCTATCCTTTTATAGTTTAAGAAACGTAATCAAGTACAATATATTTTATGTCCAGCATCAAACGCAAAAACAGGGTTGCTGTTCTGGGTGTCCAAATATACAATCGAAATTTCAGCTGTACATCCGTTCCATCTGCGTAGTCTTACCATCTCCACGATGCATTAGCTAATCATATTGAAGCCAAGTGGGGTGGTAGGAGGGGAGGGTGGGGGTTGGTGAAAAAGGCTGTGGGATTTCCCAAAATATCCGAGAATATATGTAAAAAGATCTCCTCCCTCTATGGGTTTCTCCAACTATAATTTGTTTCATTTTTTTACAGAAGAGTTTCTTTCTGCTTTTGTTTTTGTGTTTTTTGAAATGTTCAAGTGTTTCATATTTTGTTTTTGTGTTTTATGAAATGTTAAATTGTTTCATGTTTTGTTTTTGTGTTTTCTGAAATGTTTAAGTATTTCACAATTTGTTAAATTCTTTCACACTTTCGCGCGACTGTACCCATCCCTGCTGCGAAAAACGAAACAAAAACAAGATAAACAAAATTCACCTCCCACCCAAAGTGTTTGTTGTTGTGTATAGATACCATAAGATCTCAGTAACGCACCTAAATTGGGAGGAGGAATAAAGCATCAACACTGTGCTTCTAGCATGTACACAATCCATCCAGCCATCCATTTTCTGAACGCCTTATCCTCACTAGGGTTGCGGGTGTGCTGGCACCTATCTCAGCTGACTTCAGGCAAGAGTCAGGGTACACCCTGAACTGGTCGCCAGCCAATTGCAGAGCACAAATAGATAATCATTAGTTAAATTATTCAACAAAAATAAACCACCTTCACATTGGGCGATCAATATTAGCTACTATACTCGCCAAAATAAGATGCTATCACACACATGACATTACATATGCAAACAAATGTGCACATTGAATTCCTACACAAACAGTACTAAGTCAATGAACTCAACATTTGGCATTAACACACAACCAATGTTGGGGGACCATAAGCAAATTGTAACAACAATGTAGACATTATTAGTTGTTAAATCACTTAACATACATTTAGTTTCAGTTTTGACTATACATGCAGGATTTGCAATATAACAAAAAAAACAAAAAGCACTATCAGTTAATAAAAAAAACAACACCACCAGGGGTTTCGCCAGTTGCTGCCAAAATATTATGTTAATTGCTTTGGCTTGAGCTCAAAAACTATCAACATTTTTCAGCAAATTAAAGAATAAAAAAGAGATTTTTTTTTAAATGTTTGAAAATGCAGAACTGAACATATACAATGGCGGAGTCACGTGTTCAAGTCAATCTTTTGAAGCCATATTTATACCAGGGATGTGTACCATGCTTGAACCAAGATGTAAAATAGCACTGAAGAGAGTGCAGAACTCCACCACAGTCGAAGAAATGTTAAACGCATCTGATTTATTTGACTGAAAATTCATGGTGTACAAAACCATAATGTTGAACTCTAGCTCAATACATACAGTTCTGTCCACTGAGTCTGCCTTGGTACCAATGGAAATACACCCGAGCATGTCAAAAGTGAACAGAATTTTTTGAACCTTTATTCTGAACCTTACCAATATTTTATGGACTGTTGTTCCGTTCCTGTGCTGGTTCTCCACAAAGCTTTTTTTGAAAGCAGTGTAATTTTTCTATGATTTTCCTAATTCTCTCCATCACACTTTCTTATATGGTTGAGTTAATTGTAAAGGTTGAGTTAATAGTAAAAGACCATACAAAGATATTTTCAAATACATTGCCAGGGATGGACATAACATTGATTCAACTTTTACATTCTACTTGAGTAAGATACCACTCAATTTAATCTTACCATGCCATATCGATCCATGTCCATCCCACAGAGTTGCCAGTGTCTTTCTGGCTCCGTCCCAAAGGTTGTTGCAATATGCCTCTCTCAACTGATTCTTCCTCTGTTAGAGGATAAAAGATACAAACTGCATTAACAGCACTGCAATTTAAGAACTTCAACAGTTGTGATGGGACAAAACTGCAACAAAAAAGGCAGCATGCAAAAACAAAATCACACTACTACTATGTATTGATTTAACAAATGAAACACTTGCAAACAAAAAGTCCACCAATTACTTTGATAACGACTTGGTATGAGTAAAGAGTATTAAATATGTTAAGCAAACATTCATATACACTTACAACCTGTCTTTTTAAACTTCAATGTTTTCTTTAAAAATTAAAAGACAAAAATTAATACCAATCTAGAGAAATGGAGAAAGAGATCAATTTACATACTGTACAGAAAGACCATAACTACTGGTACTTAAAACATTCTCAAGATATTCAAATAGGCACCAGTACACACTCAACCCTTGTCCGCAAAAGCGGTTCAGAAAATTAATTTTAATCATTACGATATTAATTAAATCAATATGCATCAGGGTTCACCTTGATGTCAGTAATGCAATTTGTGTAACAGATATCACTTATCACAGCTAAATCAAAAATGTATGTGTGTTGGTGTTTATTGTTGTTTGTTTCTTTTTTTTAAACTAAATGAGCATGTTAAATGACTGACCAAAGTGTATTCAATCCTTCCGTTTTCCAAGCCGCTTATGCTCACAAGGGTGGTGGAGCCTATCCCGGCTAACTTCGGGCGAAAGGCGGACTACACCCTGAACTGGTCACAAGTCTGTCCCAGGGCACATACCGACACAATCACTGAGCAGGAATTGATCCCAGGCTGCCTGCATTAAAGTCAGGCATGTGTACCAACTACTACACCATCAGTGACTATCCGGAGTCTACGATTGAATAAATTAAGAGTGGTATGGTGGAAGTTTGGTATAAAACTGGATGACAGTTTAACAATGTATGGTCTGAATAATTAAACGTAATTTGTAGGGTTCCCCATCAGTCTGTATGAGACTCCAAACTATTTGTGTTACATACAGTGAAGAAAATAAATATTTGTACACCCTGCTATATTGGAAGTTCTCCCACTGAGAAATCATGGAGGCGTCGGAAATTTTCATCGTAGGTGCATGTCTACTGTGAGAGAGAGAATCTAAAAAGAAAAATCCAGAAATCACAATATATGATTTTTGAACGATTTGTGTGATACAGCTGCAAATAAGTATTTGAACACCTGAGAAAACCAATGTTAATATTTGGTACAGTAACCTTTGTTTGCAATTACAGAGGTGAAACGTTTCCTGTAGTTGTTCACCAGGTTTGTACACACTGCAGGAGGGATTTTGGCCCACTCCTCCACACAGATCTTTTCTAGATCAGACAGGTTTCTGGGCTGTCGCTGAGAAACACAGAGTTTCAACTCCCTCCAAAGATTTTCTATTGGGTTTAGGTCTGGAGACTGGCTCGGCCACGCCAGAACCTTGGTATGCTTCTTACAGAGCAACTCCTTGGTTTTCCTGGCTGTGTGCTTCGGGTCATTGACATGTTGAAAGACCCAGTCACAACGCACCTTCAATGCTCTGACTGAGGGAAAGAGGTTGTTCCCCAAAATCTCACAATACATGGCCGCGGTCATCCTTTCCTTAAAACAGTGCAGTCGTCCTTTCTCATGTGCAGAAAAACACCCCCAAACCATGATGCTACCACCCCCATGCTTCACAGTAGGGATGCTGTTCTTTGGATGGAACTCATCATTCGTCTTCCTCCAAACACGGTTGGTGGAATTTTGACCAGAAAGTTCCATTTTGGTCTCATATGACCACAAACCTCTCCCCCATGACTCCTTTGTATCATCCATATGGTCACTGGCAAACTTAAGACGGGCCTTGACGTGCTGGTTTAAGGAGGGGAACCTTCCATGCCATGCATGACTTCAAACCATGACGTCTTAATGTATTACCAACAGTCACCTTGGAAACAGTAGTCCCAGCTCTTTTCAGGTCATTGACGAAGTCCTGGGGTGATTCCTCACCTTTCTAAGGAT